>NC_090259.1:45050178-45062678 GCF_037325665.1 Littorina saxatilis
ACTAACTAACTAACTAACTAACTAACTAACCTGCATCAGTAGGAATAGCATAGCACGCGAAATACGCAAGGTAGCAAAACAATCTGTTCAGGGTAGATAATTGGTTTGACTTTCTTTTCGTATGTCAAAGTTGCAAAGTTGTGCCTGTTGTGATTTTTTGTCGATTTTTCATTCCGTTTTTGTCTGGTCGATTTTGAGGGTACCCTCACGTGATCGCTGTAACAGAAATATTTAATCCAAAAGGTGTTCCTGACGGTTAAATGAACGGCCGTAACTGGCATATAAAGTTTTAATGAAATGACACGGGAATTAATGCTTTACTTTGTGTTTGAAATTTGTTGCAATCAGTGTTTGGCCGAGAGAGAGAAATTCAAGTTTTACGCCCTCACGGCAAAGCCGTTAGGGGCATGTTCCCGGGTTTTAACCCGACTTTAGATGAGATACACAAGTGTATGCGTGTTTAGGTGGTATCAGCCATCTGCACTTATGGCAGAATGACCGAGGTCTTTTACGTGGATACCGTCTCTGGGTCTGCACATAAAGTTGACCTGTGTCCGTCCCAGCGCGGATTCGAACCAGCGACCTTTCGATCACAAGTCCAGTGCTCTACCACCTGAGCTACCCGGGCCCCCACAGTGTTTGGCCAAGTTTAGTTTGTTTTATTTGTAGCTTCCAGTCATAACTACCACCCTTGGTGGCTAATAATCAACCTATCTACCTTCCTTGTTTACTCGGTCAGTCTCTCTTGCACTCATTCAATCACTCACCCTCCCGCCACCCCTCTCCCCACCCAAGCGTAAATCTTTTTTTTTTCTTCGTTTTTGTATGTGCTAATATGATTTTATCCATTCATGCAACGTCACAGTCGAATTGTCACTCTCGAACGACCAAACTCACTTTCATCACAGAAAGAAAAGACAGAAAAAAGGAAGCAAAAAATAACTTTACAAAAATAACATAACTCAAATGTTTCCCCAGGACACGTTGTAATTCCCACACGCTCAAAAAACCCTGTGATCCAAACACTTTCAACCCTAATTCCTAGGGACGCACTGAAAACGCCGAACATCATCCCTCTGCGCCAACGGGGCCCCATCGCTCCGATCGGCCAGCGCGGAACGATTGTCTCCCCTGGAAAGAGGCTGTAATCACAGTAAGTGGCCGTCGCTCGTTCCACTGGGGGGCAGGGCGACAAAAAATGGCGGGCTGTAATTAACGTCTGATTGGTCCAAAGCCGGCCGCCAGGGGGAGCGGAGGATGGCGGCAATTCAGCGGTAGCCAATCAACTAGGAGTAGAAGTGTGGTTGTCAGTAAAGGGGGTTGTTTTGCTCACTTTTTTCGCTTGGTGTGTGTTTGTGCGAAGACGGAGTAGAAGACAGACACACACATGTTCACACGCAAATACGCACGCATACACATACACACACACACACACACACACGCACACACACACACACACACATACACCCCCGCATCCACATACACATTCAAATACACATTCACATACACATACACAAACACAGATAGGGCCTACAGATACATACTCATACGCATACACATACACATACACAAACACATACACATACACACACACACATACACACGCATACACATACACATACACACACACACACACATACACATACACATACACATACACGCCCGCATGTACAGGCATTTACACGGGCAGACAAGCACTGCAGATGCTCCCATCAGTTATGGTAGAGTTGCCCCGCTTGGATCCAAGGCGAATGTTTACTTTAATTCAATTACGTATACATGTGAACGTTTCAATCAATCAATCAATCAATGACGCTTATATCGCGCATATTCCGTGGGTACAGTTCTGGGCGCTCTGCAGTGATGCCGTGTGAGATGAAATTTTATACGGCCAGTAGATTGCAGCCATTTCGGCGCATATTTACCTTTCACGGCCTATTATTCCAAGTCACACGGGTATAGGTAGACAATTATTAACTGTGCCTAAGCAATTTTGCCAGGAAAGACCCTTTTGTCAATCGTGGGATCTTTAACGTGCACACCCAATGTAGTGTACACGGGGGGGAGGGTTCGGACACCGAAGAGAGTCTGCACACAAAGTTGACTCTGAAATAAATTTCCGCCGAACCTGGGATCGAACTCACGCTGACAGCGGCCAACTGAATACAAATCCAACTGAATAATCATTGGCAATCTAGTGGCTGCTCCGCCTGGCGTCTGGCATTATGGGGTTAGTGCTTGGACTGGTTGGTCCGGTGTCAGAATAATGTGACTGGGTGAGACATGAAGCCTGTGCTGCGACTTCTGTCTTGTGTGTGGCGCACGTTAAATGTCAAAGCAGCACCGCCCTGATATGGCCCTTCGTGGTCGGCTGGGCGTTAAGCAAACAAACAAACAAAAAAGCTGCTGTACAGAATCTGCCACTATAACGTTTAATTCGGTTTACGTTGTCGATTGATCATTTGCGACATTATCATTTCAACGAATGGGAAAAAGGATTTCTGTTTGCTGCAAATCGATAAAAGATGGAATTGTATTATTAAACTAATATGAGTAAATAATCCAAGCAATTGTCGTGTTACTTCCACAAAAAAGCGCAGAAACATCGAAACATCACTACCCCTTTGGTTTAAACACAATTTTATTCAAAATACATGCATGACATGAAACAATTGACAAAAATGCAGCTAGGCGACGTGACCATAACAATACTAAGTTACACAAGTATACAATGTTTATATATGAAATATTTATTTCATTTTGGTGTTTGGGTGTTGTTTTTTATTCTTACAAGTATACAATGTGACAGATTAATCACAAGGCTTTTTTTAAAACTTATTTATATTACATCAATGGGATAAGTCGGCTAGCAGAGTGTTGTTTTCTGTATCGCAGCGATCCCCATTCGCCTAATATTACCGTGTGTGAATGTTAAATGTACATGATGAGGCCGACTAATCGAAAGGCTTTTTTTAAACTAAGTTATTTTACATCAATGGGATAAGTCGGCTAGCAGAGTGATGTTTTCCGTATCGCAGCGACCCCCATTAGCCTAATATTACCGTCTTTTACGACAGACTGACGCAAAAAAATTAATTTGGAGCAATCTCAATTAACCGCACACAGGGTCGAATGCCAGAACAACGACCAATAGGCGTGATCTATCGTGAAAGCAGCGTGATCACGTGACAAAGTCGACGGTAACGAGGCTCCGCGAGTGGCTGTGAATAAATCTGATGCTCCCCGTAGAACGATGAAAGTTGGCTTAATCCATTCCATTATACAATTAATCAATTAACAGCCTGACTGTGCCGGTGTACACACGCTAGCTCTCGAAAGCGATGAAGATGACGAGACTCGTACAATGATACAGAGGAACCTGCCCTCGATACCACCTCTCCATAAAGACCACCTGCCCAGTAAGACCACCCATAAGGATCCAGACGGGTTTTACGACTATATAAATCACCTGTCTAAAAAGACCACCTGTCTAAAGAGACCACTTTTGCTCAGTCCCTTGGGTGGTCTCTTTGGACAGGTTCGACTGTATTGTGAATTAGTCTGACAGCTGCTGTACACACCGGCACGGTTGGCCTAGTGGTAAGGCGTTCGCCCCGTGATCGGGAGGTCGTGGGTTCGAACCCCGGCCGGGTCATACCTGAGACTTTAAAATTGGCAATCTAGTGGCTGCTCCGCCTGGCGTCTGGCATTATGGGGTTAGTGCTAGGACTGGTTGGTCCGGTGTCAGAATAATGTGACTGGGTGAGACATGAAGCCTGTGCTGCGACTTCTGTCTTGTGTGTGGCGCACGTTAAATGTCAAAGCAGCACCGCCCTGATATGGCCCTTCGTGGTCGGCTGGGCGTTAAGCAAACAGACAAACAAAAAAAGCTGCTGTACAGAATCTGCCGCTGTGAACAATTAAGTTAAGTACACCCTTACTATCATATAAAACATATTGCAAATGACAACAGGCGTGTCCAGATTTTAATGTGGGCGATGAGCATCCTTCCACTTGAACGCATAATAACCCACAGGGAGACGGATTTTTAGAATCCAACTCCGGGCCACAAAGCATCGTCACAGTAACATGAGATAACACGTCAAACTTGTATGTGACGTCAAACGTAGCTTGTTGACGCTTTTCTTCCAGTCTGAAAATGTACAGAGCTGCGATCATACCTGTGAATTCAGTCAGTGTTGAGCATATTTCTTTTCTTTTAAGTGTTTCTGACTTTTCGTTGTGGATTTTGCGATTACAGAGATAAGTTGCAAATTGACCATGAGTCGCCGCGGTAATTATCAACATTAATTGGGTCTTTGAGAGTGAATGCTTACAATCGTTGTCCTCGGAAACACAAATCCAAAGCCACGATGGTTCCACACATCAAACAATCAACCTGATTGGCTTTTACTTTGACAATCCACGAGTTATTGCATGGGGAACATGAGATTTATTTACCAGGTGTTTGTGAATGAAAACTCGTGAAAATGATGAAAATCACAGATATTTCAACCCAACGGTCTTTTAAGTGAACAGACAAACACATATTCACACAAAACTTATCTTGATGGACTCAGTTTTCGCCAAACCGTCAGGAAGCCAAAACGAATGAATGAAACGAGTGGCCAAAACTGATTGTATCCAGATAAGTTTTGTGTGAATATTTGTTTGTCTGTTCACTTAAAAGACCGTTGGGTCGAAATATCTGTAAATGCAGAATGGAACAGTTTTGTTGAATTATATTTACAGATTGACAATACATTTTTGCAAGAAATCATTTTCCCCCATCCGTATTAACTGTTCTCTTCTTCTTAATATTTATGTGCAGCTTTGTTCCAGAGTTTACGAGATTTCTTTTGCGAGATAAAAACATCCACTTGTGTTTTTACATTTAGTCAAGTTTTGACTAAATGTTTTAACATAGAGGGGGAATCGAGACGAGGGTCGTCGTGTATGTGTGTGTGTGTGTGTGTGTGTGTGTGTGTGTGTGTGTGTGTGTGTGTGTGTGTGTGTGTGTGTGTGTCTGTGTCTGTGCGTGTGTGTGTGTAGAGCGATTCAGACTAAACTACTGGACCAATCTTTATGAAATTTGACATGAGAGTTCCTGGGAATGGTATCCCCGGAAATTTTTTTCATTTTTTCAATAAATACCTTTGATGACGTCATATCCGGCTTTTTGTAAAAGTTGAGGCGGCACAGTCACACCCTCATTTTTCATTCAAATTGATTGAAATTTTGGCAAAGCAATCTTCGACAAAGGCCGGACTTTGGTATTGCATTTTAGCTTGGTAGCTAAAACACTAATGAATTTGTTTAGTCATTAAAAATCGGAAACTTGTAATTAAAATTATTTTTTTTATTAAACGATCCAAAACAATTTCATCTTATTCTTCGTCATTTTCTGATTCCACAAACATATACATATGTTATATTTGGATTACAAACAAGCTCTGAAAATTAAAAATATAAAAATTATGCTTAAAATTAATTTTCCGAAATCGATATAAAAACAATTTCATCTTATTCCTTGTCGGTCCCTGATTCCAAAAACATATAGATATGATATGCTTGGATTAAAAACAAACTCAGTAAGCTAAAAAGAATAGACATACAGAAAAGCGTATTATCCTGCTCAGCGCGACCACAACGTACCGCACTATTCTGCATGGCTTGTCGATTTCACTGCCTTTGCCACGAGCGGTGGACTGACGAAACTACGAGTATGTGGTCTTGGTGAAAAAAGCAGTGCGTTCAGTTTCATTCTGTGAGCTCGACAGCTTGACTAAATGTTGTTATTTCGCCTTACGCGACTTGTTTTCTTCTACTTTCGTTGCTTGACAATGGTATATTAAGTGGAGGAGCTACCTTTAAATAAACCGTTTTTCTCTTCACCACAATATTTATGAAACAGAACTGTTTGTGTTAAAATTTGGTGTGCTTTTGCTTCAATGTATGTAGAGTAATGGTAAATGATCACAAACAAAATGTGCTTTTCGATTGACTTAGTAAAAATTATTAAATGTAAAATAAGCAATGCGATGAATCAAAACATGTTAGTTTATGGATGACAAGATCATTTCAAAACTATTCATCGGAATGATTTCAACTTTTGCAGAAATGTTTAAGATATTCTGATAAATGTTTCGTTCGAGAGGATAAGCTGTAAGAACAAAGTTACAGTGACGTAAGAGTAGTATAAGAGTATTGGCTCATCCTTCTCTTGAGGTTCATACAAACAAGGGGTCAATGGAGGCCCATGAGAAGCTCTGTGGGTCGACAGCGTCGCTGCGACGGACTGCGGACTTACAGACCGGATTGATGATATAGCATGGATGGGAACGCAGAAGAAGAATACAAACAATATGAGGGTCTGCCTATTAAAGGCATACATGTGGTTATAGAAGAGCCTGTCTCGGACAGAGGTTTAGATGGCTGCAGAACAGTCTGCTAGATACAGGCTTTCGTCTTTCCGTTTTAAATTTCAGAAGGGCCTGCCCGCTGAAGGTATATAGACAGCTATAGAACGCCTGCTTGGGGAAGGCGGACACGTGGTTGGTATGAGCTTCCCCATTTGACAAACCTGATTTAATTCGTGTCAAAGAATCATGTGTGCCTTGTCATGCTGAGAATGGTAACGGAGGGGATACACGTCGGGATAAAGGTAATGGATATATGTGTTGATGTCATCCCAAAGCACCGTCGAACATCAATTTAAGAATAAGCATTTGAAGTAAGCATTACAGGAACGGAGATGTTTTCGTTTCTCATTTGAAAACAAGAAAAGTACCAAATCCAATCATGACCAAAACGAATGAAGCAACATATTATCCCCCTTTGATTTCCATAGTTTTATTCATCCTTTCTGCACCAGGCTATACTTTATTAATAGTATTTTAATAGTAGTTGTACGGGCATGGTGGTAATCACAAGCTGTACCAACGTGCACGGTGGGTCCTGTGATCACGGCAACAGATGCAGGCACAGCAGATTCCCAGTCTAAGGGCGACAACCTCAATAATCCAGCGAAGTGCTCGCTGCTGATCGATTACACGGAGAGAGAGAGAGAGAGAGAGAGAGAGAGAGAGAGAGAGAGAGAGAGAGAGAGAGAGAGAGAGAGAGAGGGAGAGAGATAGAGAGAGAGAGACAGAGAGAGAGAAACTGAAACTGAAACTGAACTTTATTTCCAAAGGATAGAGGTTTTAGGCAAAGCGAGAGAGAGAGAGAGAGACAGAGACAGAGACATAGACAGACAGAGAGAGACAGAGATATATATAAAGAGAATAAGAGAGAGGGATCGAGAGAGAGAGAGAGAGAGAGAGAGAGAGACAGATAGAGACAGAGACAGAGAGAGACAGAGAGACAGAGAGAGAGAAAGAAAAAGAGAGGGAATGAGAAAGAGAGGGAAAGAGAGAGAGAGAGAGAGAGAGAGAGAGAGAGAGAGAGAGACAGACAGACAGACAGACAGACAGACAGACAGACAGAACGAGCGAGTGTGCAAGCGAAAGAGAAAGACTCGACATTAAATGAGAAAATGGAAATGTGTCACAGAACAAGGTGCAATATTGCCGGACTAATAACGGCTCTTTCCTTCGACAAGTTGCGCACAGTTGTAGGCTAAGAGGAACAAAACACCCAGCAATCATACGCCCATTATAACTCCTCTGGCCTTACCTTGCTTAATCTGGCGGTATGGGAGGAGGAGCTTTTATTAGCAAAATGAATTTATGGATTATGCGCGTGTTTCTTTTCTTTGGGATGTGGGTGGCTTGCAGTGTGATTCAATCATCTACTCATAAGCTGTTACCCCCCCCCCCCCCCCTAATTCCGAGCTCCCATTCACCCCTTCCCCCTTCCGCCTGATGATTTGCCGTTTATTTGAAGCACTTTGCATGACCTCTGTGACCTGCGCTTTATTTGCATCAGAATACAATTTTGTGTAAGGTCTTTAATTAAAGACAATTACGTTTTCAGTGTGATGTACTATTTCCTACCCATCAAAAAGTGGTGAACATATTCATTGGTCCGATACACAGATTCCCATTATTCTGGTATTTTCTTTCGGGGGTGGGGTGTGCGCGGGGGGTGTCTCAAAACTGCCTTGCTTTTATTATTACCTCTACCACCGCCACCTTTACACTGCCGCAATAATCTCGACGACTGAATGTTTCCCCTCCAATTTCATTAGGTACCATTATCTGAGGGAGAAAAGCATGTCAAGTTCTCGCAAATGAAGCAGATTTGTGATGAAATTCGACATGTTAATTAACAAAACTCGACACTAGCTTTTTATATTGGTCGGAAATGTAAACATGTGTATTTAAAAAAAAAATACAGGCAGAAATGTCATTCATCTCCCCGTTGTTGGCAGTAAACAACGAATTATTCCTCGACACACTATTCAATAGACCAGAGATCGCAGGTACCTACTCCCCCCCCCCCCCCCCCCCCATTCTTCTTCTTCTTCAGCGTTCCAGAAATTCTGGTGACGTGTGAGCTCGTTTGCCCATTTGGGTTCCCCACACTATTCTTACTCTGAGAGCATAGTCAGCTTCACTCCGCTTTCGTTGGGTAGGCATGCTGGGTATTTTCGTGTTCCCATAACCCACCGAACTCCGACATAGATTACAGGATCTTTTCCGTGCGCACTTGGTCTTGTGCTTGCGTGTACACACGAAGGGGGTTAAGTCACTAGCAGGTCTGCAATAAGTTGACCTGGGAGATCGGAATTCAAATGCACATGTTGCGATCTTACGTCAAAAGTCGACAACATCAGAAAAGTAAACTGATCAACGTTTACAAATAAACGGTAAGAACAACCGTGAGAAGTTTATTTCATTGAGCTCTCACGACTACCCATGATGCAATGACACGCAACCCATACAAACCCAAGAGGGGTATTTTCGGAGTTCGTCTAATACTAAAATGCGGCGTACAGTGTTTGTGAATTCCGAAAATACCTCTCTTGGGTTTATATGGGTTGTGAAAGAGTTTGTTTGTTTGTTTGTTTGTTTGTTTGCTTAACGCCCAGCCGACCACGAAGGGCCATATCAGGGCGGTGCTGCTTTGACATATAACGTGCGCCACACACAAGACAGAAGTCGCAGCACAGGCTTCATGTCTCACCCAGTCACATTATTCTGACACCGGACCAACCAGTCCTAGCACTAACCCCATAATGCCAGACGCCAGGCGGAGCAGCCACTAGATTGCCAATTTTAATGTCTTAGGTATGACCCGGCCGGGGTTCGAACCCACGACCTCCCGATTACGGGGCGGAGGCCTTACCATTAGGCCAACCGTGCCGGTGTCACGATTTCATCTTTCGCCTGTGTACATATTTCCCCCTCGACATATACTCAAGACTGAAATGTTGTTTCCTGGTAAAATTAAGAAGTGAAATTATTTATGGACGAAAAGCATGTCAGTTTCTTGCATGTGAAGAAAATTGGTGGTAAAATGTAATAGATTTCACCCCCAAAATCGAATTCTTCCAAAACGTGTACTGAGTGGTTACGTCCCTTGAGTAAGAAGGAAAACATTTTAGGATGAATCAAATTTCTAAGTTAAATAAAACAAATTGGTTGGACAAATTTGGCCCCATGAATGTAAGGTACACAAGGTCGCTCATCAGTACTATTGAATGGTGGTTTTTTTTTGTTCAGTGTAGAGCTTATACTAGATCAACGAGGCCGAGAAGCGAAATATCAACACGGCGAAAGATGAAAACGTCACACCGGTCTGAAAGAGTGAATACTCTTGCTCCAAGTGAGAAAAACTGTATTCGCGGGGGGCCCGGGTAGCTCAGGTGGTAGAGCACTGGACTTGTGATCGAAAGGTCGCTGGTTCGAATCCGGGCCGGGACGGACACGGGTCAACTTTATGTGCAGACCCAGAGACGGTATCCATCTCCCACCCCCGTGTCACCACAATGGCACGTTAAAGATCTTGGTCATTCTACCATAAGTGCAGATGGCTGATACCATCTAAACACGCATACATCAAAAAGCCGTGAGGGCGTAAAAACTCGAATCGTATAAACCAATTCATGTCCAATATAGGCAATTAAGACCTGACGGACAATAAGCCCCTTAAAATTTACTTACTTTTACTGTATTCGCGTGCTTCTTGTCCACGTGCCTGTAATGTCACATGGGAGAGTTTGACTCTCTAAATGAGTATAACTGTATTCGCGTGCTTCTTGTCCACGTGCCTGTAATGTCACATGGGAGAGTTTGACTCTCTAAATGATTATTTACTCTTTCACTACCCATCCAAAAAAAAAGAGTTATTTCCTAACATCGTCTATTGGCAAGCACGTTGCAGCTCATGAATTAGTTAATTGTTATCGTAGCATACTTTTATTTAAATGTCTGCCTTCTTGAATTATCTAAGCCTGATAAGCATTGTTATCGTAGCATAGTTTGTATTTCGAATGTCTGCTGTCTTGATTTATCTGAGACCGATAAGCTGATATGGCTGCTGGAGAACCGACATGAGAGTCATGCAAGTTTAAAAACATGGTAATATTATCAAATTCAATGTCTGCACCAAACACAACTCAAACAGTCTTGTTTCGGCAAACCGACAGCGCTTACAACACAACCGAGCTAACTAACCAGCTCCAGCCATGATTGTGTTAGAGACCCAGTTCCCGTTCATCGCTGGTATCGTCTTGCAGCAATGATTGTGTTAATGCGGCATTTCGACTAGCAATTGCTGATTATCCACGCCTGCGCTCCCCGTGGGCAGAGCATTTTGCAGCGCTCCTCATGCGTACGACGCCCGCCGCCATCTTGAGACGCTCGGCGCGAGGAGAAAATTGCTCTCTAATAGAGAAGAGTGCGGCGAGCAAGGGCAGACAAACGCGGGAAATTGACTGGCTTGGAGACAGCGATTGGCTGTGATGGCCGAGTCCCGGAGGACAATTCACGCCGTCACCCTCTGTTTTGTTCCGCACGGAGAAATGCCCTGCCGCGGCCGCAAAATGCAGTTAACACTTCCACTGAGAGAAAGAGAGGAATAATCAGCGATATTTGCAAGGAAATAAACAACGCGCGAGTTTAGTTGTAGAGGGCTGATTTGCGAGGAACTGGAACTGTCCAAAAACTAGTTTTAAAAGGAAATAAAGACCGTGTGAGTTTAGCTATGGAGGACCGATTTTCTAGGAATTGGAATCGTCCAAAAACTAGGTTCAAAAGGAAATAAAGACCGTGTGAGTTTAGCTATGGAGGACCGATGTGCTAGGAACAGGAACCGTCCAAAAACTAGAATCAAAAGAAAACAAGAAATTCCTCCGATAGGAACTACACCCCCGTCAAAGGGAAATAACCTTCTCAGTTGGTGGCAGTGAGAATGGTTATTTCCCTTTGACCAACGGGGGTGTCCGTCTATACCAGGCCTTGTATAATTTTAATCCACCAATAACTCCCTAACCGTGTGTTTGACTGGTCCCAATTTTTGTAAGGACCGTCTCAGGAATGTATAGAACCTGTTCACCAAGTTTGGTGACGATCGGTCCGTTCATTCTTGAGATCTACTTGCGAACACAAACACATCGAGTGAAACCTATACACACCCCTATACCGGGGGTGTAATAAACACCACGCGAGCTTAGTTATAGAGGGCCGATTTGCTAGGAACTGGAACCGTCCAAAAACTAGAATCGAAAGAAAATAAACACCACGCGAGCTTAGTTATAGAGGGCCGATTTGCTAGGAACTGGAACCGTCCAAAAAACTAGAATCAAAAGAAAATAAACACCGCGCGAGCGTAGTTATAGAGGGCCGATTTGCTAGGAACTGGAACTGTCCAAAAACTAGGTTCAAAGGGAAATAAACACCGCGCGAGTTTAGCTTTAGGAGACCGATTTTCTAGGAATTGGAACCGTCCAAAAAACTAGGTTAAAATGGTTTAAGGTTTTGTGATAGTTGTGCTGTCCAAGAATGCACACTATTGCAAACGATTTGAAATATGACGGCTTTTTGTCATAGAGAACAAATAACAAGCAAGAGCAAGAAGAGAAGGAAAACAAATAGCAGGAGGAGCTTGAATTAGGTATAAACTATCGCAGAGATAAGAAATCTCATTTATACAACCCAATTTAAAAAAAAAATTAAAAAATAAAAAACGCACATAAAATCAGCTGTTGATACGTCAAAGTCTCGACCAAGAAAAACATGGTCAAGCCGGTCTTTTAGAAAGTGTGTTGTGTACGTTCGTAATGTTAAGGATTATAAGGTACGACACAATTTGGGAAACGTTTCTGGTCACATTTATCTACAGAAATCTGAGAAAAATTCACCGTACCATTATTTGAGGCGCAACTCGTTTTGATGGTTTACTCGATAATGATAATAAACCAAACAAAATGTGAACAGCGGGACCGGTACGTTTACGTCGATCAGACGAAACCCGTTTTATTGTCGGAAAGCAAGACTGGAATCTAGGAAATGTCACCAGGCTTTACTTCTATCAATGGCGAAAAGATACGACAAAGT
>NC_090259.1:45067678-45080178 GCF_037325665.1 Littorina saxatilis
GTATCAACCACCACTGAACACTGAACCCCAGATTTAACATACACGGCAGTGCCATACGGAGAGCATGAGCGTTCAAAGACACAATCAAATCCAGAAAACTGAACACCGCCTGGGATCAAAACCCGTGTCTCAACAAAGCAAAGGATATCTGCTGTCATGAGGCTTGCATCGCCGCACATTGTCATGTGGTGTTTTGGCAACGACTGCACGTTATGAAAACCAATTTTCAGCTCCGGCCCATCGTGTTCGTCAAGGAACTGTATGCATGGAATAATCGGACGATGCTTGCGGAGTCTGGCCATTTCCAACACGACCTTGTCTGTTGCACTTGGCTCGCTGGGCGGGTGGAGTTCACCAACGAGGTACAGGCCTTCGGCAGTCTTTGCCCTGCTACAGGCCACGTACAGCGATGCTCGTTTCATGCTGCGAGTGAGGTGAACGGCAACACGAGAGTACGTGTCACCCTGGCTCTTGTGAATCGTGATGGCCATCGCCGGTACAAGAGGAAACTGTTTTCTCAGAATCTGCAGGTTTCCTCCACCTTGTTTGCGTCGGGCCACACGACAGACATAGTCTACAGGTGTCCACGTGTTCGAAACATTCAGATTCTTTGCCGCCCGTTTGTTGTTTCCTCGCATTGTCCGCCCAACATCATGATCGTCAAATTCAATCCACACTCTGACAGGTTTCCGTTCAGTACCAGACTTTGACAACTGTATCAGTCGAAGTCTTCCAGTGGCTCCATTGACAAGACCGTCTGCAGTATCGACATTGTTGGTCATCATGTACCTGCCACTCACCTTCAGTGTTAGCTTATAGGGCAAGCCGTACGTCTCATTGGTTCGTAGACTGCTGACGTATTCCTTGAACTTTTGTTTCATGGATTCCGATGCGTCGCCTTGGCACGTGTCAAGAGCGTGGAATGTTGCTCCCTGGGTATCCAGCTTCCTGAGAGCGTCTTCGTTAAACTTGTCCACTGCTTCGTTGGTCTGGAACAAGTGAAGCACGTCTTCTGGAACGTCCTCTGGCTGAACCTGCCGGCTTTTCAACAGATTCTTCTCCTCTTCTGTCAGTTTGCCCTTTACGAGATTTCCAAGTGCTCTTGCAAAAAGAAGGTCGTTCCGCTGCCTCATGATTTCCGTGAGCTCCAACAGCCTAAACTTTTCCCACAAAACTGGACCAACCAGCTCGGCGTACGCATCCCTCGCACGTGGACTTGCAAAAGGAAAACTGTCTCCCACAGGCGGCAGCTGATTCAAGTCCCCGACGACTAGAACAGAAATCCCCCCAAACGGATCTTTTGACCGAAAAATTTGACACAGTCTAGCGCTGATTGTGTTTAACATCTTTGCACCAACCATAGAAATCTCGTCGATGATGATGAGTTTCAAACTGTGCAGCTTGGTAGCTAGTGTGTTTGAAACATCAGAACCAAGTGCAGGCAGAGTACCGCTGTACTGAGTTAGTGGAAGACTCAACGCGGAGTGAAGAGTCATTCCGCCGATGTTGAAGGCAGCCTTTCCGGTGGGCGCACACAACAACACTACGAGATCATCGGGCTGAGCCCCCGGAATGGAACCGAAGTACCGGATTAGTGCTTGGTGAAGAACTTTAATTAAACGGCTCTTCCCAACACCAGCACCTCCACTGAGAAACTCATAGAGAGGCAGTTGACCGGTTTTGAACGCATGGACACAGTGCATTACATACTTACTTTGAGTTTTGTTTAGGGTCGACAGCAGCTGTTCAAACTCGTCTTCAGGGATACGACCTGGCGCAAGGAAACGATCAGCATCTTCTCGTCGAGCGGGTTGACCCACTTGCTCCATGACATCCACCTGCCGTCCCTGTTCGTCCTCCATGGCCTGGAAGTCTTCCTCTTCCGGTCCCATCTCTTCCGCGTCAAGATCTGCTGTGGGAACGACCTCCTCGATGACTTCATCATCTGCACCTCCAGCGTCCTGTTGGTCTAACGCCTCACGCACAGCTGTGTCACAGGTGGATACATACTTGCAGCGTACTCGACTGATGGAGTCTTCGTGGGTTTTGAACTTGGTTTCACGGTTGATGCTGATCAGATCCTGCTCTTCGTTTCGCCAGGGATGGAAAAGCATCAGTTGCTCTCTGTAGTAGTCATCTTCATCCTTCAGCTTGTTGAAGTTGCAGTAACGGATGACTTTTGACCACCGGCGCTTCGTGACAAATCCATGTCCATTGTTGAGCTTCACGCGCTGGTCTGTGTTCACATCACGGTCCGCTCTGTGCTCTTCGTCGTCATGCGGTTGATCATCAACGGGGTCTTTGCTGTTGATGTTGTAATCAGCCACAAACTCCGCCAACGACACGCCGTCCATACTCTCAGGGCGAGAGACGTACTTGTCAAGGAGTCCAGGACTCATCACGTCAGTGCTCTCAGGGTTCATTTCTTTCAGAATCTGCTGGGCTTTCAACATACGAACTCGCTTTTCCGGACGGCTAGTATTGATAAAGACACACGCACGGCTAGCCTGACTGACGGGCATACGTAGGAGATAGTAACATGTTTCCTGAGCAGATATTTCACTGCTGTTCAGGAAACAGTTGGCGACAGCACGAAGCTTTTCCCGGACACTGCCGTTTCCCTTTCTCACGTCAGCCACTGCGTTGCGCAGGAGAGCTGACATACCACGCTGTGATTTGCCAACATAGTTTATGATGTACATTACACATGCGTAGGGGTCAAGAACAAACTGGATGTCCATGTTTGCTCTCCACAAGGCCAGTATGTCCGGGTTGTAAGCATTGCTCCTTGTTTCTCCCAACCCTCTTTTCAAGAACAACTCTGCTCGTTTCAGAGTTGTTCGGATACACAGGAGATAATCATCTTCTGTGCATCCAAGCTCCTGCAGAAACTGAGCATGGGTAATGGTCGTGTGCTTTGGTAGGTCTTTCAAACGATCTTTCACTGACTGTGCAAGTTTTCTCAACCGTTCTTTCTCCTTGTCAGAAACCTCATCTAGTGTCAGAGGAGCTAGAATCCTAGTTTCAGACATGGGGAATTTCGGAATCTTGAACCTGCATATTTTTTCTTTGCCAGACTGCTTCAAGCAGGTGTGGCTGTGTTTGTGCTGCTGAAGCTTAACTTCTTCATGCAACGGTTCATTTTCCTGGGGCACGTGACAAGTGATGTGTCGGTCAATGAAACTCGTCACTTCACTTTCACCGTCTTCCTTCTCTGGGTCATACACAGGCGCATCTTTGATCCAGAGAAGACCATGGATATGCGGCGAGCCTCGGTGCTGAAACTCAACACGGTAGAAGAAATCAGTAATTTCCCCGAGAGGTCCATCAGCTGATCTCATGACAGTGTTGAATAGAGCACGGAACCTGTGGTCAAAGTATCGCGCACACGTGACAGGATCATCACGAATGAGTTCAGCTTTCTCTAGGAAAGTCCACTGTTCGATTTCTTCTGGCTCAGGGTCATCGTTCATCTCGATTCGGAAGAGGATGGCCAACAATTCTTTCCACTTAGTCTCAGCAGCAGACACAGTGAAGAAAAATGTTGGGCAACCAAGCTGCCGAACCATGGCCAGGAGTTCTTTCTTCTTTTCCTCCCAGAACGGGGGAGAACCTCTGACCGGTCTGAGAACATGGAAGCCTTGGTCAGTGCTCACCATATTCTCAACGGCTCCGTGTTCGAGAATATCGCGAGCAGTGTAAGACCTGTCCTGAGTTTTCTTCCTAAGACACGTTTGGACGGAGCTCGCAATTCGAATCATCTCCATTTTCTTGTATGAAAAGAAAAGTTTCGGAACTTTTGTCGCTCGTCTGTCATACCGACGCGCTTCGGACTTTGCAATTTCGGCGTAAGATACTGATTCTGGCTGCCCCCTTCTGTGACCGGCGTAAATTGTGGGGAAAGACAGTTCCTCACAATCTGCATCTAACACCACTGAAAGAGGTCTCTGTCCCTCTCCAGGGGCAAACCGTATTGCCTCATCGCAATCAAGCAAGGTTTCATCCACCCCTGGGTTGACCGGGTCATCGTTCACGGTCTCGTCCCATTCTTCTTCTTCCTGCGGTTTCTCAGCATTTGGATCATTTTCGTTTGCAGCGGGCGTAGGTGACGTTTCTCTTGCTGCAACAGGCTGGTTATCCTGCTCGACTCTGTCAATATCCGCACATCTGTCGGCCGGGTCTACAACAAACGGCTCTTCAACTAACGGATGCTCTTGAAGCCAATCATCTGTCAGAGTGGTCACTCCATGTTCTCGGAAGAGTGGTGTGTTAGCCAGACACCGAGCAGCTTCGTAAACAACACGTGGTCGTACTGTCTCGAAAATGTAGTGTCCCCGATAGCACATCTTTCGCATGAGTTTGATTTGGATCGTTTGTGCGTCGGAAAACGATCGTGGTAGAACCGAAACCGTAGTACTGACCTCAACCGGAACATTGACAACATTTCCCTTCAAACCATGCTGGCGATCTACACCCAACGGCCGAATTTGCATGAACGGAATTCTTGGCGAAACGAGCCTTTCTTCCAGTTGCGTCAGACCTCGCAGTTGTGGCGGTAGCTCCGGAAACGCAAGACCGTTTGCCAAAGACAATCGCGGAACCTTTCCGTGTCGGACCGACTTGTAACATGTCCCGCAGAGCCATTGCTTTCCCTGAGAAGTAGGCACACAATGACAGTACGTTTTGAGAAAGTCGTGGGAAACACCCTGCCTAATCAAATCTTCTTCATTGTAATCCCTGACTGATTTTCGAAACCAAAGACTGCCACAGCATGTGCACACATAAGTTGGTCCTTCCGTAATGATACGCTGGTAATCATTCAGGTGTTTGTCTTTGTTTGCGCGGTCATTCTGAGCCAAATTGGGATTGTTCCCTTCAACGTTTTGTTCATTTTCACAAACAGCCATTTCGATCTCAGGTTGCCCTTCATCAGTCCGTTGATTCTCAAACGCTGCTCGTTTGTTGGGAACCGGAACATCACAATTATCACCAGCCTTTCTTTTGCGCTGTTCTGGTTTTCTTTGTGCTTGTTGTGGTTGCCTTTTCCTGTTCACTGATTCATCAGTTTCTGCAAGGCTTTTATCAGGACATGTTACAGATCGCCGTTGTCGTTTCTGTCCGCGCTCTTTCTGGGCATAATCTGAATCTTGTCGGTAAACACGTAGTCGTTCTTTGTTCGCGTGGTGTTCACGATCCGTGTACTGAATCTCTAATCTGACCGATGTCATTCTCTGCCGAGTTTGTTCTTTCTCGCGTTGGGAATAGTCGGCTTCTTGTCTTGTGACTGTCATTCTCTGCCGATTTGTGTCTTTCTCGCGTTGCGAATAGTCGGCTTCTTGTCTTGTGACTGTCATTCTCTGTCGATTTGTGTCTTTCTCGCGTTGCAAATAGTCGGCTTCTTGTCTTGTGACTGTCATTCTCTGCCGATTTGTGTCTTTCTCGCGTTGCGAATAGTCGGCTTCTTGTCTTGTGACTGTCATTCTCTGCCGATTTGTGTCTTTCTCGCGTTGCGAATAGTCGGCTTCTTGTCTTGTGACTGTCATTCTCTGCCGATTTGTGTCTTTCTCGCGTTGCAAATAGTCGGCTTCTTGTCTTGTGACTGTCATTCTCTGCCGATTTGTGTCTTTCTCGCGTTGCGAATAGTCGGCTTCTTGTCTTGTGACTGTCATTCTCTGCCGATTTGTGTCTTTCTCGCGTTGCGAATAGTCGGCTTCTTGTCTTGTGACTGTCATTCTGTGCCGATTTGTGTCTTTCTCGCGTTCGCAATATTCGGCGTTTTGTCTTGTGACTGCCTTTCTCTGCCGATTTATGTCTTTCTCGCGTTGCGAATAGTCGGCTTCTTGTCTTGTGACTGTCATTCTCTGCCGATTTGTGTCTTTCTCGCGTTCGCAATATTGGGCGTGTTGTCTTGTGACTGTCATTCTCTGCCGATTTGTGTCTTTCTCGCGTTCGCAATATTGGGCGTGTTGTCTTGTGACTGTCATTCTCTGCCGATTTATGTCTTTCTCGCGTTCGCAATATTCGGTGTTTTCTCTGCTGGATGCCATTCTTTGCCTATTTCTTTTATGTTCTTGGGCGGAACATTCTTGTTCGTGTCTTACTGAGGACATTCTCTGCCTATTGTGTGTACGCTCTAATTCGGCAGATGGGTTGTTGTTTCTGTTTCTGCACATGTTTGCTTGGTTTTTCATTTTTTGTGTTGTACGTTTTGAAGCACTTGTCGTAAATGAAACACCCGTACATAGGCTTAAAGTTGGTGTCGGCGAGACACTCTCATTGTCAGACATAATTTCGGAGACAGCGTTGACACAATGACTGTGATCGGTCTCGTCAATATTGTTTCCTTTTGACTGAGATTCATCCGCTGACTGTGACTGTTGATCTCTTTTTCTCTTTTCAGATTTTCTCACTAGGCTAGATTTTTTCTTTAGCCTGGGCATGTTTGTGTGTTTGACTGCTTGCTTGCTTGTTTACAGATACTATGGGTTAGGCCTACACGTACTATTTTGTACAGTACCCTGATGAAGAATAACGAAATGTGGGCACGTACCGTCTGTATTGACAATACTTACAGATACTTTGCACGTTGATCCACAGTCGCCTACTTACTTCAAATCCTGTCCTTCATTTGTAAAGAGTACGGCGATTTAAAACTGCCCTTCTCTCGCAACGTGTCGTAGGTAATAAAACTGGCAAACGTTGAGATAGTTTGATTGAGAAAAAAAAAACCGTGCGGTTTACCAATTTTGGCCACAGGGGCTTGAAACCGAACGAGTTCCGGATACTTCAGGTTAGAATTAGAGACATGCTATACGTTTGTTTTTTTGTTTTTTAGGCCACCAAGTGATTAGTGTGTGTGTGTGTGTGTGTGTGTGTGTGTGTGTGTGTGTGTGTGTGTGTGTGTGTGTGTGTGTGTGTGTGTGTGTGTGTGTGTGCTACATCAGCAATCACAATTCAAGCATATATTAAAAGCATGGAAACCCATTCATCAGTTGATGAAGAAGCTATTCCATGCATGTTTGATGTCTATAATGGAACACGCAGATAAGACGCAAAGCGATTGTTTTGACAATGTATCAATGCAGATTGTGTTTGTATGTAGTTTGTTTCTTTTCAAGAGCCATTTTGAATTATATTTAAGACGCCTGTATCGTGAGACTTGATTATGAAATTGGCATGACGCGTAAGTTGTTGACACTGTACTCTCCGTTTCGCACGTTTTTATCGTGGAGCGAAGAACGAAAGAACTGCTGAATTTGGGAAGTACACTCGCACACACGCACACACACACACACACACACACAACACACACACACACACATACACAGACACAGACACACACACACACACACACACACACACACACACACACACATTTCACTGTGAAAGAGCGAATGCGACTTCTGTCACCCCCACCCCACCCCCGGCTATCTCTCGCTCTCTCTCTCTCTCTCTCTCTCTCTCTCTCTCTCTGTCTCTCTCTCTCTCCGCTCGCTCACATGTGTGTGTCTTTGTCCGCCTGCTGTGAAATCAAAAGTGATAGAGTGAGGGGTTAAACAGTGCAAGCCTACTTTAGCGCGGTAGTGGTTACGCTATGCTGCATAGCACGCTTTTCTGTACCTCTCTTCGTTTTAACTTTCTGAGCGTGTTTTTAATCCAAACATATCATATCTATATTTTTTTGGAATCAGGAACCGACAAGGAATAAGATGGAAGTGTTTTTAAATTGATTTGGACAATTTAATTTTGATAATAATTTTTATATATTTAATTTTCAGAGCTTGTTTTTAATCCGAATATAACATATTTATATGTTTTTGGAATCAGCAAATGATGGAGAATAAGACAAACGTAAATTTGGATCGTTTTATAAATTTTTATTTTTTTTAACAATTTTCAGATGTTTAATGACCAAAGTCATTAATTAATTTTTAAGCCACCAAGCTGAAATGCAATACCGAAGTCCGGGCTTCGTCGAAGATTACTTGACCAAAATTTCAACCAATTTGGTTGAAAAATGAGGGCGTGACAGTGCCGCCTCAACTTTCACGAAAAGCCGGATATGACGTCATCAAAGACATTTATCAAAAAAATGAAAAAAACGTTCGGGGATTTCATACCCAGGAACTCTCATGTCAAATTTCATAAAGATCGGTCCAGTAGTTTAGTCTGAATCGCTCTACACACACACACACACACACACACAGACACACACACACACACACACACACACACACACACGCACATACACCACGACCCTCGTTTCGATTCCCCCTCGATGTTAAAATATTTAGTCAAAACTTGACTAAATATAAAAAGAAAAGAGAAACACTGAAATAAACACTGACGCAAACAAATCGACCCCAAACAAATGACCTCTGTCGTAACCCAATCTCCCTTCCCACCACTTCTTTCCACTCAATATCCAACTTCCAATACCCCCGACCCCCACCACTGCCCCACTTTCTTTACCCTACACAAACCCCTCACAACCTCCCCCCCCCCCCCCCTCTGCCACCTCCACCTTCTCTTTGTCCAGTCACCCGCTCTAAAGCGCTCCCCGTCACAGGACGCCAAAAGACGACACATGCAAATGTAGGTAAATGCGAGTGAAAGCTGAGGAATCATTTCCCTGCACAAACACGTGGGCACCAGCGGCGCTTTGTGAGCGAACTACTTTGTGTGGCGCACGCCCCACTCCCGAAGACACCGGAAGGAGGCTGTGAGGCGCTCTTTGTGCGGAGTGATCGCGGGGCAAAGGGGACAGAAAAAGTCCATCACTGGGAACCGCTCTGTCTTCTGATGGTCGCCGCCTGAGTGGACCGGTGCTTGCCTACAATTGTGTCCCCCCATGTGAATTTGGTTACCAATCGTGGGTCGGTATGGGTAGTGTTCAAAGTCACCTGCGATCAAGTCGGTGATGGGTGTGCGTGTGAGTGTGTGTGTGTGTGTGTGTGTGTGTGTGTGTTTGTGTGTGTGTGTGCGTGCGTGCGTGCGCGCGCACGTGTGTGTGTGTGTGTGTGTGTGTGTGTGTGTGTGTGTGAACAGGTTGAACGGGCAAAATATTAAATCCATGAATGAGTAATACAAGAACAAAATGTTTGTTTAACTCACTCGTGTGCTCTGTTTTCTTAAACCGTCCTTCTATCCATCCATCCATCTTTCTATCCAGCAACCTATTTTTCATTAATATATATGCAACTACTCACATATCCATTTGACCATTCGTGACTTCGTTCTCATTAACACCAATGGATCCATTAGAACACAATCGTTTAAATTAAACCAAACACATTGTGTTGGTAATTGTTGAATACCTATTGTCAATGGATCAATTCCTTAACAACACCCGGCTTGGTTTTCCAACGAATAGCATAGTAATTGTTATATATACCCATAGACATTTGTTTTATCATAAATACCTCAATCGTCAGCGAGTCAGTAGATTTACTTTCTGACAATCCTTTCCTCATCATAGTCTTGCTTCTTCAAATGTCAATTTTCTGTACAGTTTCCACCAAGACGTTTAAAATACAACGTATGCCTTTTCTCGAGTTGTTGGCTTCAGATGCTCGTCAAATATGCATGCTACTGCGTCCTGAAAAATAAGTTGCTACTCGTAATATTGCAATGCAACCCTAGAATGGTGAGCAGACCAAAATGCAAGTGTGACATGTGCAGGTGAAAATGTGAAACATGGCTTATGGCAGTTTGTGTTAAAACCAAAAACCAAAGAAAAAAAATCCTGGATTGTAAAAGGGCTAAAGGCAAAACATTATAGGCAACAACGTTGACCCCCTCCACCCCTCAAAACCCCCTTGAACCACCCCGCACCCCGTCATACTTACACACATGTTAGAATCAAAAACAAAAACAACCTTGAACCTTTTTCAAGAGGGGGTTCATCCTCCGTAAAACACCGGCCTCATCAATTCAGTCTCACGCGCCCTGTGTATAAATACGCATTAACTACAAATACCCGTGTATCCCCTCAATTACTTCGTAATGAGATCGGTCGAAAAGACGGCGATTGTGGATGGGGGAGCAATTGGGAATGGTAATCATGTGTATTGGCAGGGCGGCAGAGTCAGCTATGCTTGGTTGAGTTTTTCTCTCCACCACCCCCCCCCCCCCCCCCTCCCTCCTCCCTTCCCCCCTACACTTCGCATGGTCGCAGCTTCCTGAATTCGTCATTTCTGACTATATGGCGCGGAGGATCCTTTTCTCAAAATAAACTGGTGGTCATATAATATGCATTTCTTTTGTCTTCAGCTGTGTGGATTTGTGTGGATGCGTGCAGAAGTTCCGTACTCTATTGTCGTCTGCGTGTCTGTCCGTCCGTCCGTTTGTCTGTCTGTCTGTCTGTCTGTCTGTCTGTCTGTATGTCTGTCCGTCTATCTGTCTGTCGGCTGGTGTAGTCTTCCTGCGTAAGCGTACTCTATTTCTTGTTGCTCTTTTCTGTCTGTCTATGTCCTTCGGTGTCTCGCTTTGTGTCTCACTCTTTGTCTGTCTGCCTGTTTGTCTCTGTGTCGCGGTATCTTTCTCTCTGTCTTTGTCTGTCTTTGTGAGCCCTATATCTATTTCCCCTCTCTGTCTGTATCTGTCCCTATGCATCAATCTTTCTGTCTTTGTCTGTCTGTCTCTCTTTATTTGTTTTCCTCTCTCTGTCTGCACCTGTCTGTTCGACTGCCTGTCTCACTTCTAACTGTTCATCGATGTGTGTGCGTGTGTGTGTGTGTGTGTGTGTGTGTGTGTGTGTGTGTGTGTGTGTGTGTGTGTGTGTGTGTGTGTGTGTGTGTGCCTGTGCCTGTGTGTGTGTGTGTTTGTGTGAGTATGTGTGTGTGCCTGTGTGTGTGTGTGTGCCTGTGAGTGTGTGTGTGTCTGTCTGTGTGTGTTTGTGTGCCTGTGCCTGTGTGTGTGTGTGTGTTTGTGTGAGTATGTGTGTGTGCCTGTGTGTGTGTGTGTGCCTGTGAGTGTGTGTGTGTGTGTGTGCCTGTGTGTGTGTATGTGTGAGTGTGTGTGTATGTGTGTGTGCCTGTGAGTGTGTGTGTGTGTGTGTGTGTGTGTGCGCGCGTGCGTGTGTGTGTGTGTGTGTGTGTGTGCGTGTGTCCCTCACTCTGACCCCTCCCCCCACCTCTCTCTCAATGCTTCTCAAGAAAATAAAGTTTGTCTCAAGACAGACTGAAAGCAAAACGAAACAAATTCACAACACCACCAGAATACGAGTGAGGTGTTTTCATTTGAAACGAAACTTGAGCAAAAAGCCCTCGTAGTGAGTAGCCAGTCTGCAGCCTCTGGCTACTGTCTGTGTCTTCAACACTCCTTCCAGGCCCCCTCCAAAAATCCCTCCCTGCAAATTGAGCAGATTAGCTCCCCTTTTCTTCTCCTCTGTAGAAGAGCAGAAAGGCCGCCAGTGCTTTGCGCCTCTCCGGCCGCGGAGAGCTGAAAGGGGCGGTAATCGAATTGATTTGGTGTTTATCGGACTTTCTCATCGCCATTCAGCGAAAGCAAATTGTTTTAAATTCCCCCTCCTTGGCAGCGATGTGACTCTCCACGGCTTGTCAGGGACTCTCAGAGCGGATCGGGGAGGGACTGCTGTTTTCCTCTTTTCTCCACAAAGCCTGCATTAGTCTCTTGCAGGACGCCAGCGTTTAGACAATCACATTACCATTTAGCAATAGCCACGTCCACAAAGGAGAAATGTATTCAGTCTAAAAAAACAGTCTGGTAGAAAACACGGGTTGGGAATTGTGAGGAAAACAAACTATGCAGATTCGTCAAGAATTGGCAAAGAGTGGTGGTGAATGCAAAACAACTCCTGCCATTTTTTTTTGTTTGTCACCAACGTCTTTTGGAATTACGGGAGTCTGCTTTAACACGATTTAGCGGGTAATCTGGGCTGGCTCTTGTAGTGCTTGTGAAGAAGGTGATCAACTCCCATTAGTCCAACTAGCTGCGCCACAATAGCGCCATTCTTCCCTCGTTATTGCCTCGACAAAACGGTAATACAGGCCTTCTTTTCAATCCGCACCAATTAAGGTCTGTGTTGGTCCCAGCGCCGCTTGGACTTCGAGAACAGTGTGGAGAAGGTTTTGGCTTTGACGGTTCAAATCCTCTGAGAATTTAGGCAAAAACAACTGTGTATGCCCTCCGCTAAAGGAGAATCTATTTTATCCCAAACGTATTGTGACAATTGCAATTCCTATTTCCAGACAGACCAGTACACAATCTTTACGAATGTTACCTAATTCGTGTAAAAAAAAAAAACCCAATGAAGACAAAAAAACACACACACTAAAAATGTGAAAACCGGTGTTGTGTTCGGTTCCGGCTGTTGTTGATAATCTTGTGGATCTCTCTCGTCTATATTTCTGTTCTTTCTACCTCGTGTCCATATCTTTCTATCTAAATGATATCTTGTGGTTCTCTCTCGTATATCTGTCTATTCTTTCTGCCTCTTGTCTATATCTTTCTACCTAAATGATCTGAACATCGCCGTG
>NC_090259.1:45087678-45102801 GCF_037325665.1 Littorina saxatilis
TCAAACGCAATATTAAATAAATAAATGATTACATAAGTATCCGTGTCTGAAACCTCATCAACAAGTCATTTTCCCCAAAGTGGCGATTAAGACAGAAAAGAAAAAACATAACAGTGGACACGAAAAAACAAACACGCAAACAAACACACAAACAAACACAACCAAAATATCTCATTTGATTGATGAGACAGCTTTATAGTCTTTCGCCACCTTCTTGCTTCGGCATTTAAAAGTCCAAGACACTCCGAAAAACGGCTAGGACGATGCCATAAAGAGAGACTGAAAGACACAGAGAGACACAGACAGAGAAACTGAGAGTGAGAGAGAGGAAGATTATTCATGATAAACTGTCCAATTATGCTAATCAGCGTGGGCTGGCACTGTTTACGTCAGACATCAGACAAGGAGGATCTAGCGAAAGGTTAAACCCCAGTCGCTGAAGGCAACGGTCCACAACTTATCCTGTCTTGGCCAATACGGCGGCCGCGAGGAGACCTGATAGAAAACTAATGCCGCTAAACCCGCAGTCATTACATGTCAAAACGGGCGCCATTGCCCACTTTCTCTTCTTCCTTCGCATGAGAGCGTGTCTAGGGGAGGTAACTCTATCTGTAACTGTCCGAGGTGGCCGCGGTGGCTCTGGCGCGGTGAATATTAATAGTTTCCTCCCTTTTACTCTCGGTGTGGGAGAAAACGACACGCGAATGTCTCCCGTTCCACTTTGAGACTTCTTTCCCCTTTCTTCCGATAAACGTTTGTTTGGATTTTTATGTCCTGCGTAGACAGTTGTTATTGCCCGCAGACGCTCGGAATTAACACTTGCTGTATCAATAACCCTGTAAAGACAACGATCCATTCTGATGCCCAAATAATGAATTAGCAAACTTTGTTTTGCTCGATGTGTAAATTTCGTTTATGGTCGTTTCAATAAAAAACGTCGAGAAAGTGATCAGATTCCGCGTGTTTCAGTACTTTCAAAGGCAAAAATCGAACAAAATAGAGACTGTAGCCAACATTGCGGTTAGACCCTGGCAGCATCCGGAAAGTTAGAACCCGCGAAGTGTTATATTATTCCTGGACGTCTAGATAATAACTATTGCACTGCAGATATATGCGTTTGACAAGTTAGCATGCAGACAGAGGTGGAAGCTTGCTCAGGTTTACTCCGCATTTCAGATAATATATATATGTATCATGCAACTGATTCATTCTTCTATGGTAAGTCTGATTAATTCCATTTCAAGCTAACTACTCAGCGGGCAAGTTAGCAGCCAGTAATTGTCTCACATTTGTTCTGGATAATGCTGCAATGCAGGCAATACTATATTTCGCAAGCTAATAAGCAGCGATGGCCATCATCATCATTTGGTTAATTCTTCATTATCTGACAAAAAGCTAACAGTAGCGATTCCGCGCTTAGTGTGGTAAGCAAGTTAGCATTAAGAGGAAAGGCAAGGCAACACATGAACAGAATCGGAGAGAACAGCCAAGAGCAGAGTGCGATGGGAAAGCGTCGTCAATGGCCTATGCTCCGCTGGGGGCAAAGGGCCTTAGTAAGTAAGTAAGTTAGCATTACGGATGAAGCCAATGATGGTTCTAAGTCTTGGTCAATTATTCGTGCAACTGGCATGCTACCATGCAGCACACATGGTTCTGAGATAAACCTGCAAAGTGTGCACATAGTGCTTGACTGGTTATAAGCTCAGCGGACTTAACTCTGCTTTGCAGAAAGACGCATCAAGTTAAGTTAGAATTAGGTTTAGGCCTGGGATTAAGTGCTTCCAAGGCTAGTCTGGTCAGTTATACATGGTAATAACCATTAACGGTTCTCAGCGTAGCCTGCTTACTTTCTGTGAAGGAAATCACGAATAACACTGTAACAGGCAAAGTTTGACAGTGATATCCTCCACGCTTTTAGAGCGCTAACCAGAGATATAGCGTGACATAGCAAAGTGTGTGGCACGCACTGTGAGTTCAGCTCACTGACCGAGAATAGTTGATGTTGTAAATCGCAACTAGGGTATTGTTACACTTTACCACTGTCCTTGGACATTGAGGGTTTTTCCAAGTAATCGGGCGGGAGAAAGGAAGCCCGGATAGATGCGACAAGAAAGCACTTAACAGGTAAATGGAATAAGCATTCGAATATCGCTAGAGTGTTTATCGCATAAGTTGAATCGACTAACACTGTAAACTGTAAACATAGCAGACAGATATCTAAGACAAGATGTCCGCTATTTATGTTGTGCAGTGCGTCGTATAACCGGTCTGAGAGGGAGATAGCGACCAGATGACAAGTATGACGGATCTGAGAAGCCGCCGAAGTATCGTAACTCTAGACCAGCATAGCTGAAATTCGACGGGATTTCGCGAAGTTATTGCAAGGTTATGGTGGTCCGTATAGTTGGACCATAGAGGTCACAGGACAAAAGGAACTGAGTAAACCGAGATCGCCAGTGGAAGAAATTAGTATTCAGATACATTTCCTAGTGAACGGCCATAGACGCTGTGTAATTCTGTGTATGAACAGAGTTAAAATATGTCAATAAGATCTTAATTACGTAAGATATAATGAGTGTTTAGCAGGCAGAGGAGACGGTGATTTGAGTCTGCCGGAATATGAACTGTAATTGTTTTTTTCTGACTACACACGAGCCGTGAGTCGATACCAGTAAAGTAGATATCGTGTGCCTGTGAGTTCACGGACTGTTTGTGTATTTCTCTACATAAGTGAAGGGTAGAGGGTTTTGTTAGGGAAATTGTGCACGGGATTGTAATCTCGCTTTGTTTTTGCCTCCAAACCTGTGAGTACCGGATTTTTGAATACCTAACATGTATGTTCATGATTGTGTGTATTTGTGTGTATGTTGTCATACTGCTGAATAATACAGTGGAGGGAACCTACATTTGGAGTTGTGTTTGTTCCTGTATGATAGCGTACTAGCGCATTTGCATTCATTCACACTTCCGTGCATGTGTTTAGCAAGCTAGCATCCAGTGATGGTTCTAGGCTTTGGTGTGGTCAGTTCTGCATTATGCATGTGACGATTGAGAATGAAGCCAATAATGACTCCAAGCCCAGCTTGGTTAATTCTGCGTCACAGACAATGCCCTTCGTGCGGATTATTACAGCAGCAACCTGACCGCTCTATGAGGGACCAATGTCCTACTGGTCATCGCAGTGTGGACGCCTAATGTCCAGCAGATAAACCCCAACTGTCAGCGGCCAATGGGCCTTGACAGAACTGACCACTGAAACATGGCCCTCTGCACGGACAATGCTGAAATAACCACAGGGGAGTAAGCGCTCTAAATGCATACGACATGTGTAATGGAGTAAGCGAAAGTATTCCGGAACTCCTGGCACCAGAGAGAATAACAAGCATTGACATGAACAAGCGACTTTCATCCTCTAAAGATGATTTTTGCTCTAAAGATAATTTTCAAGCCAGTTATATTTAGGCGGGCGGTAAAAGGAAGCAATGGAGAGGAGAGCAGGAGATGCTGGGTGTGATAAAACAGGAAAAGAAAAACGCTAAGCTGATACATAAGTGGGTTTTTCATGAAAGGTTGCTATGAGAAACTGACGCGGGCTTTCCAGCCTTGTCTTGATTCTTGTTTAGTTGATTTCACAGCTATCATATTAGAAGTTGATTAACAAATCGACTGGAAAAAGAAACACAAATGCATCGAAGAAAGAAAGAAAGACAGACGAAAAGCAAGAAATACAGAAAGAATGAAAGAAATACAGAAAGAATGAAAGAAAGAAAGAAAGAAAGAAAGAAAGAATGAAACAAAGAAACAAAGAAAGAAAGAAAGAAAGAAAGAAAAAAAGAAAAAAAGAAAGAAAGAAAGAAAGAAAGAAAGAGAGAAAGAAAGAAAGAAAGAAAGAGAAAAAGAAAAAAAGAAAGAAAGAAAGAAAAAAAATAGAAAGAAAGATAGAAAGAAAGAAAGAAAGAAAGAAAGAATGAAGGAAAGAAAGAAAGAAAGAAAGAATGAAAGAAAGAAAGAAAGAAAGAAAGAAAGAAAGAAAGAAAGAAAGAAAGAAAAAAAGAAAAAAAGAAAGAAAGAAAGAAAGAAAGAAAGAAAGAAAGAAAGAAAGAAAAAAAGAAAGAAAGAAAGAAACAACCAAACAAACAAACAAACAAACACAATGAAAAGGAATATAGAGGATTGATATATTTAACAGATGGAAAAATATGAAATTCCTTTGAAAATCGATTTAAAAAAAATTTGATTCACACACAAATAGACAGGCAACCGAAACGAAATGGCTTCAGGCGACGCCACAGCTTTGTATTGTGAAACAGAGTAAAAGAATGATTGTCCACACAAGTCACAGAAGTGAGGAGGCCAGCGTCAATGTGGGGGCGCCATATGCCAGCTTTCATCGACCAATCAACCGCCACCATCACACAGCAGCGCCCCCTACTCCACAAAAGGGACGCAACTCATGCACAACGATCCTGCCCGAAAGGGAGGGCACTGTCGGATTATTCGACTGCATCAAGAACGACAACTAATCGAGGCGACAGATAATTAAAGACGATTACATTATCGTCACCATCGCCCCCGGCAGTCCCCCGACCCTCATTTGAGGCCGCTAAAGGGCAGGGGGAGCTCTGAGCTAACGGGAGTCGTTCACACACCAGCACCCAGAGCCCCTTGACATGCCGAGCTTGGAGGAAGACCTGTAGTCTTTGTGAGTCTCTACAATCCAGCCGTTATGAATAAATCAGCACTGGAGCGCCTCTTGACGAACTGAGCAAGCAGCGGGCCGACAATTAGTCCGTTGTGTCGTCAGCCCAATTAGCGCGTCATTAGCGCGTGACGTGATAGGGGTCATCACAACAACACACACGCCTCTCACACTCGTCACCAGCAGCGTTTAACACGACGACAGATGATCCGCCTTCGCTTCTCTTGCTCAACGATTGCCTTCAAGTGTTTCATCGTTAAAGCGAAGGCTACTGGGATTGTCGAAGTTTGCCAGCAATCAAACTATGACTGGATAGCGAGAGTGAGAGAGTGGGTGCGGTGGGAGAAAGAGAGAGAGAGAGAGAGAGAGAGAGAGAGAGAGAGAGAGAGAGACAGAGACAGAGACAGAGAGGGAGAGACTGAGAGGGAGAGAGGAGAGAGAGAGAGAGAGTGAGAGAGAGAGAGAGAGAGAGAGAGAGAGAGAGAGAAATAGAAGGGGAGAGAGAGGGGAATAAAAAGAGTGAGAGAGAGAGGAAGAGAGAGAGAGAGAGAGAGAGAGAGAGAGAGAGAGAGAGAGGTTTTAGCTGGCACACCTTTTTCTTTTTTCTTTTTACCTAATACGAGTCTTGATGTATACAATACAAGGTGACTCTGTCTTTAAATGAAATGGGTATTCAGGTCTCTGGAGACGGTCGTTTGATTGTGTTATTTGTTGTGTGTTGGTGAGACCACTCTTCCCTCTAACAGGCTTATTGTCAGCTTCCTGAAAAGCCCATCCCATTCACTTTGCGCTTAATAATTCATTGACTGCTATTTTGAATTGTTTTAGCGATTTTATGTCGATGTTATGCTCGTGGGGTTGGTGTGATGAATAGCTATCGCTAACACATGTCCCTGCTTAAACCCCAACACGCTTAAGACCAACACATGTCCCAGTTTTCTAAATCGTTATAACCGGAATTATTGTTTCTTACTTCTCTCAAACAAGACATGTTGTACGACAAAAATGTTTTGCAGTGCTAAAATAACAACAACAAAATAACAAAAACAAAGTTAAATATGTACAGATGATTCATTAAAGATAAATTGCCATTGTGACAGTGTCAGGCTATCATTTTGAGTGAGTTAATAAGATTCGACATAATTGGGAAACATTTTGAACGCTGTTTTTTCCCCCTCCTCTTGGACACGTGCACAGTTAACATCAAGAGCCTGGGTGCACAATAACAACTTTCTGATGATATCTTTTCCAAACGAACACTGATGACTTTTAACCCCTTGACTGCCTTAGGACGGGTATACCCGTCCTGCCCTTGTGCATTATTTCCATGATTAGATACTAAAAACAGATTCTTGGTTGAATTTCTTTTAAAAATAACATAGGTTTTACTTTTCTACCTACTGCCAGTTTGGAGCTAGAATTTTTTGTGAATTATTACACCCCGAACTCCAATATTCCCTGGCAGTCAGGAAGTTTTGATTGGCAGCGAAAGGGTTAAAGAAATTAATTGATCAACATATTCCAACTCTGCACAGCAATCAATCGGGATGTTTTGTGTTGTTGTTTTGAATGTGTCTGAGTGAAGGAATGTTTTTATCCCATGTAAAAAAAAAACTTTAACCAATATGAGATAGTGGGCAGAACAGTGTTTACGGGAAGTACTGTGCCTACAATTCCTAAACCCTGTCTTAAGGGGAGGTGGGCCAGTGCAAAATGGACAAATTGATCAAAACCCTTTTGTTTAATGTTGTTGCAGATAATGGTCTCATAACATACCTAAAATGCAGGTGTGTCTGTGTTTTTGTCTAAAGTGTCATATTTATGTGTCAATAAACAACGTCGTTTTTCTCATGTCAGCCATTTTTGCGGCAGTTGCATCTGTGGTGTTGCGATTTCTCTGGCTGTAATTTAGCTAGAGCAATAACTTTTTGTGCAGTTTGTGCAGAATATCACATTCTGGGGGATTACGAAAGGATTTTGTTGCCATTGTATTACAGTCATAACCAGGTTATTTCAAACAAAATGTTTGCAGGGGTTACCCTAAAGTTTGACGGTTGTAACAAAGAAATGTCCCTAACTCCAAATATAAATATAATAATCAAAATCTGCTTCGTAATCCCCTAGAGCATACTCAGAAAGATAAAATATAACAGTAATTAGAAGTGTGACAATCATATCTGCTGAAATATTATTTTCCCCCTGTACTCCAGTTTTGTCTGTTTTTGACTGTTTTTGTTGCGTAAAACAAAAACCAGCAACCCAAAATACAAAAAGTGACTATCATTTATCATTGTTTATTCATTACTTTCATAAAATAACATTCAAACAAAATAAAACATTCAAATTTAAAAAAAACATAGTGCACTGGCCCACCTGCCCTTAACTGGGCGAAGTCGACTACGCGAAGTATGCTTCGCGAAGCTGGCCGCACAGAGCTTTAGCACTGAGTTTTTGGTAAACAGATTTCGCGAAGTCCACTTGGGGCTCAATGTACGACGGGCTTAAGACTGCCATCATTGCAGTAGGATTCCTGGACCTTTCGCGCAAATAATTAAACCAGTGTTTTTGCCAAAAGGAGCACTTGAACGTGGGACAATATCCCCTTAAAACGGTACGCCACTTGACATTATGCTGGTAAAGGGCCATTGATGAAAAAAGCCTGGATACCAGCATAAAAATTACGAGTAGCAGGTAGAGAGGGGGTGGAGAGCATTTCGACATCTGTCCTCAACTTTTTAGCATCCTGTCATACATAGCCTGCTGAAACGGATATTGTTTTTTTAGATTGATCGCTTTGCTAACATCAGAAAGAGAAACAAGAAAAAAGCCGGAATTTATGTCTTTGTTGTTCAAACCTTTTGGAAATTATAGACAAATCGATAAACAAGCCCACTTTGTGTGTGAAAATGTTAATAATCATAAAGTAGGCTACTTTCTGTCCGATGCATACTTGTTCATTATTTTCCTATTTGTATGTATGACGTTGTATATTATGCATAGGTTTATAAGAAGGTTACCATCTATATCTATATACGGCTTGTGTGTGTGTGTCTTTCTGTCTTTCTGTCTGTCTGTCTGTCACTTCGCGATGCACGGCCAAAGTTCTCGATGGATCTGCTTCAAATTTGGTGGGCATATTCAGGTATAGACCCCGGACACAATCTGGTCGATGAACAATTTTAACACGTGCTCTCAGCGCGCAGCGCTGAACCGATTTTGGTTTTTCTGTACATCCATTCCCAGTAACTCTTCCTTATCTTCTCCAGTGTTTTGCGCGTTTATCTCCCTTCCTTCGGCTCTACTTCTTCCCAGCAAAGCCGTACCCGGCGAAGCGGGTATTCATCTAGTACATAAATACATTGATAAAAGGGAGAGTAAAACAAGTTAAGTAAGTACTTATCACAGATAAATTGATAAAATGAATGTTAAAAGAAGTATAGAATGAGCGCTTCTATTGTTTTTGTTGATGTTGGTTTAACAATTGTTTTGAATAATGTAACATGTATCACCTAATTCACATAAAATAGGGCTTCTGATAAACGTTAGAATCCTGTTGCACAAAGCTTGAATCTAGCAGAAAGGAAAGAGAGAGAGAGGGGGGGGGGGGGATACACTAGTAAATGACCCATTTTCTCAATTAAACAAAGAAAGATCCCTTATTTTGAGGAAGGAAGTTCTTTCTAGTCTTTATCAAGGAAGGAAGTTCTTTCTAGTCTTTATCAAGGAAGGAAGTTCTTTCTAGTCTTTATCAAGGAAGAAGGGAAAGATGTTTTCCTCTTCGACTTGCCCATACTACTGTCCACAGTTCAACATCCTTTACTGGTAAGAGCAGACAAAAGTGTGTGTGTGTGTGTGTGTGTGTGTGTGTGTGTGTGTGTGTGTGTGTGTGTGTGTGTGTGTGTGTGTCACTGTGTGTATGTCTCTGTCTGTCTGTCTGCGTGCATGCGAGAGTGTCCATGCCCGTGCGTGTGTCCGTGTATGCTTCTTCTTCTGGTTCCACACGCCTTCAGAATATTGAAGATTAGTATATCCGTGCATTCGTGCGTGCGTGCGTGTGAGTGTAGAAGTTGTGATGGGAGTTCTTTTCAAAACACGACAGGTCCCTTCCCTCCTCTACACATCTTCTGTCCCAAGCCCACCCAAGAACTCGCCACAGTAATGAATTTGATTGTGAAAACTGAGAGATCAAAGGGCAATTTGGGTTGAAATTAACACAGCAAACTTTCCTCCCAGTACCAGCAACACGTTGGGAGGGTTTGGATCAACAGGAGACACCTGGCCTGAACCAACACACCTCACCATGGAGGATATAATCGTCTGTTTACCTGTCCATTGATTGTCGTCAGGGAGATATTTGTTCTCGCTCCTCTCGCCTTGTGCGGCGCACAAAGCTGGAGAGCCATTTAGCAATCAAAGTTCAAAAGAAGGGAAAGCACTCGGTGGATAATCATAAGACAAATTGTCAAAACCCCGCGACTGAGCACCCCCTCCCCCCCCCCCCCAAAAAAACAACAACAAAAAAAACCCCTTCTTGTAAAGGGGGGTAAGTGGATGTGAAAAGGGACGCCACTCGTGTTTCCTCAATGCAGAAGGGACGTTACTCGCAGTGACACGGAGTATACACTCCCCTTGCCTTCAGCTCTACCCTCCCACCCTACTACAATGGCGGTCTTTCCGGATTGCAACTCGGTCGCAGTGGCCGGCAAAACACTCCACCGCCAGCAGAGTGTACGCTGCGCAAGTGCAAACTGCAATATTCCAAAGACTTTGTTTTCCAAAATGGAAATGTGACAGAGAGGTAGGGCGAATGTATGATTTGCGGTGCTTTGTTGCACGGCTAACCGCGCCTCACGCCGAAAATGAAAAAAAACACCTCGCAATCAGAGAGCGACCGCGAAGAGGATTCCGAACCGAGGCGGCTACAGCTCGTATTTTATTGCATTCTTCGCCGCGACCTGTGTTTTGACAAGGTAGGTTGTAGCGGGGTACCAAATGGCACGACCACAACACAGCACGCCTCGCATTCACTGTCCGCGCGACGCTTTGCTTATCCTGGCTTTTTAATCCACATTAATTTTACCGCCTTACTCTGTTTTTCTTTCTTTGATGTTGCATAATGTGCTGGCCACCTATGTGAGTGTATGTAAAACGGCTCCTGTTGAGAGAGAGAGAGAGAGAGAGAGAGAGAGAGAGAGAGAGAGAGAGAGAGAGAGAGAGAGAGAGAGAGAGAGAGAGAGAGAGAGAGAGAGAGAGAGAGAGAGAGAGAGGGGCGCGAGGGGAAGAGGAGGAGGAGGAGAGAGAGAGAGAGAGAGGGAGAGAGAGAGAGAGAGAGAGAGAGGGAGAGAGAGAGAGAGAGAGAGAGAGAGAGAGAGAGAGAGAGAGAGAGAGAGAGAGAGAGAGAGAGAGAGAGAGAGAGAATGTTCATCAATTTGTACTTGGTTTATATAATCGATTTCTACAGATTCATTGTTTGGCCTAATTAACATTTTTTTTTTCCATCGCTTTTGAAGAGATCCGATGCACGAGGAGTTTGAATATATTGAATAATGTGCAGTGCAAATGGCGGTAAAACTCTTATCAGTAACAATATTTGAAAGTCTCTTCCTTGCAGACAGTTACTCTACAAGATCACTTGTGCAATGAAATTTGTGTGCAACAGCAATTTATTACTCAAAGTGTGTACCTAATTGGATGAAACCCATTACTTCACCCATCAATAATTCTCAGATGTTTCACAAAAGTATACACCGTTTGCATAGTACCATGAAAAGGCATAGAACAAACATTACAACCAGAACGAACACATACAATACTACAAAACTGGCTCAGGAACAGACACACGAAGCATTTTAAAAGGCGGTGACTTTTCCCACCGACCATTTAAGTGAGTAAAGCTAAGGACATCGACATCGACTCTTTCGACGCCCAATGAATCCTGCAGCTAAAGTTAAAGTTGCACTGACACTGTTCGTGAACAGTTAAGTGTTTCCATTTGACCAACACTCTCGAAGAACATGTTCTTATGTTTGATTGTCCATGTTTCCTGGGAGTACATGTTTAATGTTATCTTGTTCTTTTAGTTCTTCTCATCTGCAGTCTCTTGTTCTTATTCAAAACTCGCGTGTCATATCGCTCGGTATCGGCTAAATTATTACAGCGTCGTGAAGGATATTGCCTAATATGAGTGTGTGTTTTATTTTCACGCCTATATTTCGTCAGTGCTTAAAGCCACAGTCCTTCCAGTGAAAGCAGTTTAGCTCACTGTTTTAGATCTGTCCAGGCTTCTACATGGGATGAGAACATCCCTCAACTTGGACACATACTAAAAATCAACACCCAAACTGCATTCTGTGTAGGCTGTTGATGTGTTGCACCCTGGCCAGATCTGAGATGATGTGTCGATTATTTTGTGCATACGGGAAGGATTGTGCGTTTAAAAGAACAGACTTGGCGATCACACGGTACTACTACCTCAAACGAGAGTCACATTGTAATCTTCATTTCTCTCGCTACAAGTATAAAAACTGGTTTGAAGAACTCATGTTGTACCATATAAATATAAATTGTCGCAGTAACATGTGTCATTTACAAAGCGAAAGAAATTGTTTTATATTGGTGTTGATCTTCCACGAAATATCATCCGTTTAAAGATACCTTTATTGTCGTGTTAGTAAACCATCATGTAAACCATCATGTAAACCATCATGTAAACCATCATGTAAACCATCATGTAAACCACCACAGCTCTGTCCAGACTTTTACATGGGATAAGAGTGTCTTTCCACTTGAACCCATACAAACAAATCAACAACATGACGGGTCCCTGTTTGTTTGTTTGTTTGCTTAACGCCCAGCCGACCACGAAGGGCCATATCAGGGCGGTGCTGCTTTGACATATAATGTGCGCCACACACAAGACAGAAGTCGCAGCACAGGCTTCGTGTCTCACCCAGTCAAATTATTCTGACACCGGACCAACCAGTCCTAGCACTAACCCCATAATGCCAGACGCCAGGCGGAGCAGCCACTAGATTGGACGGGTCTCTGTGCAGACTGCGAATTGGTTTTTGTTCTGATTTAAATGTAACACTTACCGATGTAAATCTTCGAAACTAACTCCACAACAACAACACAAACAAGTATATCTGTATTAATGCATGAATGAAAGAATGGATGAATGAATGAGTGAATGAATAAATGAGTGAATGAATGAATGAATAAATGAATGGATGCATAAATAAATAAACAAATAAATACAAAATAAAGAACAACTCCCAAAGGAAACCATGCATGCTATAGCTTTTTAGTTCACGTCCAACTGGAAAAAGGCTCTTACCCATGAAAAAAAAACACGAACCTGCACGACTCTGTTCTATCGTAGAATGGTTTTCAAGAGAAGGAATATATCTTTAAGGCCTATCATGCAGGTCTTTCTCATTTGTAGGCAGAGACACGCTGCTTAAACAGCCACCCCCCGTGCCGCCGTCACTGCTTTAGGATATTGAAGATCCCCTCGGCTTTGTTAGCGTAATCCGCCATCACGAGACCACGTGACATCAAAGGCTGGGCGCCGACGGACGAGTGTTTTTTTACGGAACCGATGGGTAGGGCGGAGCAAACAGCCAAACACTCCAACAGACCTCCCTCTCTGTCTCTGTCTCTCTCTAAAAAAAACCACTGTCTCTCTCTGTCTCTCTCTCTGTATGTCTCTCTCTGTCTCTGTCTCTCTCTCGCTCTCTCTCTCTCTCTCTCTCTCTCTCTCTCTCTCTCTCTCTCTCTCTCTCTGTTTGCTCTGTCTTGTGTATTTGTCTGTCTGTCTTTTGCTATCTTTTTGTCTCCCTCTTTATTGTTCTCTGTTCTGTCTTATCTGTCTGTATGTGTCTTTAGCACTCACTGTCTGTCTCTTTAGTGTGTGTGTCCGCCTGTCTCTCTTTCTCTCTCGGCTTTGTCTTGTCAGTCTACCTGTCTTCCCCTCTACTTGTCTCTGTTTATCTTTGTCTATATGTCTGTTTCTCTGTCTTCCACACTCATTTTTGATAATGATGATGATGATGATGATGATGATGATGATGATGATGATGATGATGATGATGATGATGATGATGATGATGATGATGAAGATGATGATCTCGACAACGGCGATAATAGCGACCAGGACAACAATAACAACGCTTAATCTAACAATAACCACAACGACAACGACAACACAAACTCTCACCTCCGGTTCTGGTACCAGGTCTTGACCTGTGTGTCGGTCAGCGAGAGCTTGTTGGCCAGCTCCATGCGGTCCTGGACACTCAGGTATTTCTGTCGCTCGAACGACTTCTCCAGACACGACAGCTGGTGGTCGGTGAAGGCCGTGCGAGCCTTGCGGGGCTTCTTGCACTTCAGCGACGATGACGACACGGGACCGGAAGTCGATCCGTCCAGCCCCGATGACCTTCTCGACTCAAGGTCAGAGTCGTCGTCATCGTCATCGTCCTGTACTTCTGCAAAAGAAGAGAGAAACATTTTGAAGTGTGTAAATATGAGCAAACTTGACCTGAAATCTGTTCTTCTTACATTCAGCTGATATTGAATTGTCGTAGTGTTTACTTTTGCGTTGCGTTTTGTTTTCTTTCCTGTGTATTTCTTTCCTTGTTACATCCCCGGTATAGGGGTGTGTATAGGATTCGGTCGATGTGTTTGTTTGTTTGTGTGTTTGTGTTCGCATATAGATCTCAAGAATGAACGGACCGATCGTCACCAAACTTGGTGAACAGGTTCTATACATTCCTGAGACGGTCCTTACAAAAATTGGGACCAGTCAAACACACGGTTAGGGAGTTATTGGTGGATTAAGATTCTACAAGGACTTATAGAGGGACACATTAATGGTCAAAGGGAAATAACCTTCTCAGTTGGTGGCAGTGAGAATGGTAAGGACGGGGGTGTTTTTCCTACCTCGGAGGAATTTCTTTTCTTTTCGTTGCTTTCCGATTCAAGGTAACCAACCGATAATAAAGCATTTTGAAAAAAAATATAATAAATACCCACAATAACCAATCTCTCCGATTTCATTTGTTTTCGGAAAAAGCATGCGGTCTAATTTGTGTTTGAACGGTCGTTTACAGCAAGACCCATAACTCATCTTGCTGTTGATAACTCTTCGTGTACCACGTGCATGCAACACCTGCGGTCGTAGTGCGCAGCGCTTGTCCCAGCTGGCAATATAGCTGAACCCGTAATGCACCCACCCGCTTAAGCTCTCCCCGTACCCGGGTAGGAACACGACGACATCAAAGCGGCCAACACCCGGTACTAAGCCCCACGTTTTAATGGGGTGGATTGGATGGCAATCATCGCCAGAGCCCCAAAGCACCCCACACCACGGCTATAAGTTTATGGTGCACGCCGCAGAAAGCTTTCTTACTCATGGGGTGAACTGTGTTAATACGCCACTTCTCACGTCTCTGTATGGCAACCGCATTGCACTAAAGTTGATATTCGGTTTTACACGCTGGGAGATTGGGGTGGGCGAAAGGGTGGAGAATTGTGATTTAACTTCTTTTCACCCAAACAGTGGCATGCACAGCAAGGTATCCGATATAATCTTCACAATAAGCATTTGTGAGCATTTCACGGTATCTAATTTCGTTGTTCCTGACAGCAACAGCTCAGTGTGATTTTCATCAATATGTGATTATTATCGTCGAGATAAAAACATGTGCTTAAAAAACTAAACCAACACATTCGTATATTACTATTCTATATTCTAAAGGGAAAGTTAAAAAAAAATTAACAAAGACAAACTAACTGTTTATATTGCAGAGAAATTGACATTGTTTATTCCAACGGCGCGATAAGATTACGTTCAAATCTGGTAATTTCTGTCTGTAAAAGTCAGTCGATTTTTTTTAATCATAATATCATCGGGTTATTTTGTTCATGTTGCAATGAAAAGGAGTAATTTTTCCTGTTTAACATATACATTGTGTTCGCTGTAGTCATTGCCATAGAACATATCGTTTCCAAATGATTATATGGAACGCCAATTGGCTTTGACAGACCTTTGATAAATATACGTTCGCTGTATTTAACTGTGATTTCACATTCAGTTTTTGGATGTGTTAAGCTTCCAGTGCAAACACGACATCGTTTAACATTTGTTAACATTCAAATGTATTCGACTATAGTCTGTCAAGATAATTGCTAAAAAAAAATCGTAATCCTGTTGGTACATTAATTTAAACAAATCCGTATCCTGATGATAGTTGATTGGAACATTCAACCTTTTATCTATTATTCTATGTATAGTTTTTTTTAAATGTACTCTGTATCAACAGCGAGGTAATACAAGCTGTTATAATTATGCGCAGAAAGACGGACGGACAGACACAGATTTAGTAAGGCAAATAGGTATGCAGGTAGGCAAGCATACAGAC
>NC_090259.1:45103001-45163001 GCF_037325665.1 Littorina saxatilis
AATATCTCCACAAGTCATGGGCCAAAATTTACAACAGACATGAGATTATTCAGTAATCCCTTTGGTGAAAATGGTCCATGGAATTCAAACAGTATACGAAAAACTAGTGACATTCCTTCTGGTAATTTGTCTTGGAAGAAAACAAAAGCATATACTGCATAAAAGTATATATGTACATGCCTCAGGTATTCAGGACTCAAGAATACTTATTCCTCAGCCCATAAATAGGGTGATACACCATAACATTAACAAACAGAAATTCATATGAAAATATTCGGCACACAGGCATACTTGATACTGGGTTAGTCTTTCTTTCTTTATTTATTTGGTGTTTAACGTCGTTTTCAACCACGAAGGTTATATCGCGACGAGGGAAGGGGGAGATGGGATAGGGGAAAGGGGGGAGATGGGATAGAGCCACTTGTTAAGTGTTTCTTGTTCACAAAGCACTAATCAAAAAATTGCTCCAGGAGCTTGCAACGTAGTACAATATATGACCTTACTGGGAGAATGCAAGTTTCCAGTACAAAGGACTAAACATTTCTTACATACTGCTTGACTAAAATCTTTACAAACATTGACTATATTCTATACAAGAACCACTCAACAAGGGTTAAAGGAGAAACAGAATCCGTTAGTCGCCTCATACGACATGCGGGGTGCAGAGAAATAAGGATGTGGAAAAGAAGACTTTTGGTAAGTGAAATCATGATAAAGGTGATGGATCCAGTCAGGTAGAAATAAGACAACAAGAAAAGAATTGGAAAACTGCAGGGAATAGTAGGGAGAGTTTTCTTGGAAGGAAATATAGGTGAAAGGACTGGTAAGGCAGAAATAAGACAAAAGAAGAGAAGAAACAGAACCGTTAGTCGCCTCTTACGACATGCAGGGTAGCATCGGGTAAATTCTTTCTAGTCCCAACCAATATGGGACTCCCCCTAACCCACGGGGGGTACTGGGTTAGTCACATGTGCATGCATATCTGACACTTCTTCATGAATTTCACATGCATGTCCGCTGCATTTGTTCCCCAATCATCCGCATATTCACATACCTTTTTAACATACGATAACTATATATACGCTCTTGCAAAAAATATGAACGTGTGATCAATAAAACAAATGTTGTCATGTAATAAACTGACATAGTTTTCCTGGACAAAACGTATTACAATACCATCAACTTAACCAAATACAACTTCTTTTTGTGTTTTTGGCTTTCAAATAAAAAATGGCCAGTTTTCTAACATGTGCAGCTGCGCAGGGTTCTGTGACTGTACAATTGTGTTGACAATCGAAACATACATGGTATCCTGTATTATTTTGCTGCAATCAACTCTGCACGCAAATCTTCATACGCTAGGCATACAAATACAAAATGCACATCACTTTCAATACATGTTTTACAAAAAGGACAGAAAAATGCCGTAGTTAATTTAGTTTTATCATGGCTGTGCTTATTTGGCTCTGTAACTGCTAATCCCATTCGAAAACTTGCAAGGGTCTTGCGGCTGGACCAATTTTGACATTGCAATCAATTAACCATTGCCTACATGTTTGAACAAATACAGGGATTGACTGAACTCCTGGGTTTTCCCATACAAATCCAAATCTATACAAACCCAGGTGAACATTGGTGGCCCAATTTGTTTAATCCTTTTCATCCAACTTCAAGAGCATATTATACGCTTTTCTTGGTATCCTGTTTTCATTCATTATTGTTATTTTCAACCAATATTGTAACACACACATATAGCAATTTAAAAACATTGACTATCTTCCAGTGTCTCCAAAAACCATATCATTCGGAGTACACTCCTGTTTGTGACCAAGTGTAACCATGCTATAGCCTGGTTGATAGTACTAATTATCATTCCAGACGTATCCCTCAATATCTTAGAAAGTCTTCCAAGTTCGGGGAGTCTGCAACTTATCAATGTGTCTTCTTGAGAACAGTCTTTCCCCATACTTTAAAGGCTGACATAGTCCTATTTAATAATTTTAATTACTTCCAGGGCTTTTCCCATTGTTGCGGGGATGTATAAATTAAGCTTCCTGCAAAGTTTTAGGTTTGAAGTCCTTACCAATTACGAGAAATAATTAATTCTTTATAAAGTTTATTGCTATGTTTAGCAACAGTTCTCCAGGACTTAGGCTATTTTTAGACTGTCAACACAGACAGTGCAGCTTCGTCAATCCCCGCGTGAAGGAAATCGCTCACCTTTCTTTCTTAATTTGGTGTTTAACGTCGTTTTCAACCACGAAGGGTTATTTCGCGACGGGGAAAGGGGGAAGATGGGATAGAGCCACTTGTCAATTGTTTCTTGTTCACAAAAGCACTAATCAAAAATTTGCTCCAAGGGCTTGCAACGTAGTACAATATATTACCTAACTGGGAGAATTCAAGTTTCCAGTACAAAGGACTTAACATTTCTTACATACTGCTTGACTAAATTCTGTACAAAAATTGACTATATAATATTCTATACAAGAAACACTTAACAAGGGTAAAAGGAGAAACAAAATCCGTTAGTCGCCTCTTACGACATGGGGAGCATCGGGTAAATTCTTCCCCCTAACCCGCGGGGGGTAATCGCTCACCTTCCACGTGCAAAACGTAGTGATATTGACACGCCAGATTAGCGCGGTAGTGTATTGTGCTAAGCAGGAAAGCGAGCTTTTCTGTATTCTTGTTAACTTCGCAATTTCCGGAAAACATCCACTTTCACTTTGAGACTGTTCCGTTTACATTCGACACTATCAACACCACTTTGCAATACTGCAATAATTTTTTCTGTGTTCGAAAGCTACAGCCAATCTTTATTATATCCCCTTAGGTACAGTTTTATAACATTATTGGCACATGTAAACAATAGGAATTAATTAATGAACGCTACGTAAAGGGCAGCCTTTAAGAGAAGCGAATCTGAAAATGTCATCGTCTTTCATTTTTCCAATTACCTTTTCAAAAAACTGTTTTAAAAAAAAGTCGGTTTATGAAATAGGGACCCACTTTGTTTACTACTGTTTCTAGCAGAAAAGTGTCAAATGAGGGTTCTCAGAAGTTTTCAAGGCTGGAACCTTTTTGTGCACTTTCGTCAATTTTGTGTGTATATTAGTTCACACACCAAAGCGTGTGAAAAAGTTTCCGACTTGCCGAAACACACAGCCCAAGGACAGATAACTCTAGTTACTGACGAGTTGCAGTTTCAAGATGGCGACGACTCGTGGATCCAAGGTAAGCTTGTCGGCGAAGCAAGTTTCTTTTTTCACTGCCAAAATCTGAGCTACCTCTGGCTCTTCTTTGTGAACTCATTCAAGGTGGGTAGACATTTTTACATTGACTTGTTGGCAAAAAATACAACAATGTTTTTTGCATTTATCTCCGCCCCCACGCCCCCCCCCCCCCCCCCCCCCACCTGACAGTGCCTCTTTGAGTAGAGCAGGAAACTGAACACTTGAATGGTCACTTGAATGGTCACTTGAATGGTCACTTGAAAGGACTTGCTTTGGCTGGCAAAGAGATGATCGGCATCCTGAATCTGCAGAATACAACATCCCACAAAGGTTAGGGTAAGAGTGTGAGACAATATAATCTTACTCACAACAATTGGACAGGAAGAATTATATTCAATAATGCAGTTGTTGCAAGCAAAGTTTGAGTGACATAGAGGGAAAAAACAGAGAGAGAAAGAGAGAGTGAGAGTATATTGCGAAGGTGATGGACACATTAATCATTAAAAAAAACACACACACACACACACACATAACATTATTTATTAGTATATAGACCTTGGGAAATAGAGACACAGAGGAAATTAGACCTCAGGGAACAGAGATCTGGGGGATGACTAACCTGAGGAACAGACCTGGAGGAACACAGACCTGAAGAACACACCAGGGGGAACACAGACTTGGGGGAACACAGACCTGGGGAAACACAGACCTGAGGAACAGACCTGGTGGAACACAGACCTGAGAAACATAACTGGGGGAACACAGACCTGGGGGATCACAGACCTGGGGGAACACATACCTTGGGGAGCAGACCTGGGGGAACACAGACCTGAGAAACAGATCTTGTGGAACACAGACATAGGGAAACAGACCTGGGGAACACAGACCTGAGAAACAGACCTGGGGGAACAGACCTGGGGAAACACAGACCTGAGGAACAAACCTGGGGGAACACAGACTTGGGAGAACACAGACCTGAGGAACAGACCTGGGAGAACACAGACCTGGGGAAACACAGACTTGGGGAAACACAGACCTGCGGGAACACAGACCTGGGGGAACACAGACCTGAGGAACAGACCTGGGGGAACACAGACTTGAGGAACACACCTGGGGAAACACAGACTTGGGGGAACACAGACCTGAGGAACAGACCTGGGGAAACACAGACCTGAGGAACAGACCTGGGGGAACACAGACCTGCCTACCCCCAAAATTACAAGGTGTAATGAGTCAAGCCAAAAAGAGTAATCTGTTGGAAGAGAGTGTATTCAGGTTCCATTCGGCAATCATTTCGCACATTGTCACTAAGTCTTCTGCTCGGATAATTTCTCCTTCCAGTTTTGTTACTGTATCACTCAACTTCCTGATAAAGAAACAGGTAATTTGAACGTCTATGAGCTCTCTGTACTGCATCCTTGTGATCATTTGTCCCGATGTGCTATCAGGGCCTAGCATTGGAAAAAGTGAGTTCAGCTTACAAAGGCGGGGGTCTAGCCCCTGGTGGGGGAAAAAAAGAAGAAATATAAATATATATAGTGGTGAAATAGAAAAAAACTCATAGAAAATTTGAAAAATAAATTGAGATTTTTTTACCTAAAATGACCCCCCCCCCCCCCCCCCCCCCCAAGAAGATTGAGCAACTAAATTATGCCTTCACCAACAAGCAAAACACAGACAGAAAACAAGAAAACTGACAATCTTGTGTTATTTGGCCTGAAAGTGCCATTCCCACTTCCAGGAATACCTAGATTCTTTGTCACTGAATGGCTGACCACGTTCAACAATGTCGCTTCGAGACATTATTTCAAGTCTAGAGCCACAAAACACCGGCACAAAGCATGGTCGCGCGATGCCACAGGAAGTGCGTGCTCAAGCAAACTGTCAAACCGATTGAGAATTGAACCGAACAGCGCACAAAACGAAAGCTGGGACTGTTTGGGTTTACCGTTTGGGAATAACAGGTTTTTGCATTTCGGAGTACACCAAATCGAGTTCCGCGTACTGGAGATGTTATTTCGGCGTAAAGTAAGCCGAACAGCTTACAATGCTAGGCCCTGGCTATGCACAGTCATATTTTCCAATGTGTGCACACGAAAAGTCACAGTGGCAAAGGGAACACAAGACGTGCTTTGGTCCTTTTGATTAAGGTCCTAGGCATGGCCACGATTTCATTTAGCTAGCTGCCTTTGTATTTCTGTTGAATGCCCGAGTTGCCCAGTAGAGTCCATGCAGCACTGTATGCTGATGACCTTGTTCTCTGGTGCACTGAGGAGCATGCAACAACTGCGACCTACAGGATGCAACTTGCCCTCGAGAAAGTTGTAGCTTGGACAGACAACTGGTGTGTAACCATCAACAGAGACAAGACAACAGCTACTCTCTTCACACTCTCCGCCAAAGTACAACCTGGAAGACTGACGTTGGGTGACACGCCACTGAAGTTTGAAGACCAGCAAACTTACCTCGGAGTCACATATGACAAACGCATGACATGGCAACATCACATCATGAATGCGGAAGCAAAAGCCAGAAGAAAACTGAACATCATGAGGAAACTGGCAGGATCACAATGGGGCGCAAACGAAAAGATCCTCAAGACAGTGTACCAGGGGACCGTACGACCTCACCTTGAGTACGGATCTAGCTCTTGGATGACAGCAGCCAAGACGCACCTTCAAACCCTAGAGATAGTCCAAAATCAAGCGATGAGAATCATCACAGGCGCTATGAAGACAACCCCAATAGACAAGATGCAACAGGTGACCGGCATACCTCCACTCAGCAAGAGAAGAGAATGCAAAGCGATGGTACAAGACATCAAGTACCAGTGCATTCCAGACCACCAAATGAATGCAAGGATAAAGCAGCTCTCTTCTGGCAGGCTAAAGAGATCAAGCTATGCAACTGAGACACGGGCCCTGAAGAGAGAACACCAAGCAAAGATGCCTGAACTGGTTCACCCATCACACTTCTCCCTTGAAGAACCACCCTGGAAAAACAACCTTGAAAACGTGTCCATCCAGACCACAGTTCCTCATCTCACAACAAAAGATGAACAGAGCGATGTGCAGAAGAAAGCCAGGTGACACTTGCCATGCTCGACGAAATATACCCCCAAGAAGCATGGATGCGGGTCTTTACAGATGGGTCCGCCACAGATGCCGTCAAGAGAGGAGGAGCTGGTGTCTACATCCCAACACCCCAGTGGAGAGTGGCAAGCAGAGGCTATACCAACTGGCCTCCATTGCACCAACTACAGAGCAGAGGTAGAAGCGCTTATCCACGCAGCCAATACCATCAGCAGCAAGGTCAATCCCGACACCCAAGTTGTCTTCCTGACTGATGCCTTGTCTGTGCTGCAAGCAGTCAACAACAACAAACTGCCTCAGCTTACAACGACACTTCATAACATCACTTGTCTGAAGACTGTATTCGACAAGCGCTTAGAACTGTACCCACGGAATACGCGCTATATAAGCTTCATATTGATTGATATTGCAGTGGGTCCCCTAACACTGCGGGATAGAGGGGAACGAACAAGCGGATAAAATGGCCAAACTGGGTGCGGAGGACGAACAAGAAGAAAACCCAGTTAGCTCCACAGAGATGAAAACCGTCATAAAGTCTCTGCTTAAACCCCCCCCCCCCCCCCCAACGCACGACAGCAACCACCAACTGTCAAGACCTGAACAGGTAGTCATTTTTCGCCTGAGAACAGGGCACAACAGAATGCAACAACACCTGCACAAAAAACTGCGAGCCGTGCCCTCCCCCATGTGTCCCTGTGGAGACGCAGAGCAGGATGCAGCCCACATCCTGCAGGACTGCAGGAATCTCCAGCCCCTGAGGAGAGAGATCTGGACCAGGCCGGTGCCCCTTCATGAGAAGCTGCATGGACCTGTGGAGGCTCTTCATAAGACCACCAGCTTCATTACCAGAGCTGGACTCCACGTTTAGCATTGGCGAACGACAAGAAGAAGAAGACAGACCTGGGGAAACACAGACCTGGGGGGACACAGACCTGAGAAACAGACCTTGGGGAACACAGACATAGGGAAACAGACCTGGGGGAACAGACCTGGGGAAACACAGACTTGGGGGAACACAGACCTGAGGAACAAACCTGGGGGAACACAGACTTGGGAGAACACAGACCTGAGGAACAGACCTGGGGGAACACAGACTTGGGGGAACACAGACCTGGGGAAACACAGACCTGGGGGAACAGACCCGAGGAACACAGACCTGGGGGAACACAGACTTGGGGGAACACAGACCTGAGGAACAGACCTGGGGGAACACAGACTTGAGGAACAGGCCTGGGGAAACACAGACTTGGGGAAACACAGACTTGGGGGAACACAGACCTGAGGAAACACAGACCTGAGGAACAGACCTGGGGGAACACAGACCTGCCTACCCCCAAAATTACAAGGTGTAATGAGTCAAGCCAAAAAGAGTAATCTGTTGGAAGAAAGTGTAATCAGGTTCCATTCGGCAATCATTTTGCACATTGACACTAAGTCTTCTGCTCGGATAATTTCTCCCTCCAGTTTTGTTACTGTATCACTCAACTTCCTGATAAAGAAACAGGTAATTTGAACGTCTTTTTGTTTCTATGAGCTCTCTGTACTGCATCCTTGTGATAATCTGTCCCGATGTGCTATGCACAGTCATATTTTCCAATGTGTGCACACGAAAAGTCACTGTGGCAAAGGGAACACAAGACGTGCTTTGGTCCTTTTGATTAAGGTCCTAGGCTTGGCCACGATTTCATTTAGCTGCCTTTGTATTTCTGTTGAATGGCTGTCTTCTTTCTCACAGCAATCCTTTTACCACCACTGTGACAAGCTTCCTCGTCAGATTCGTCTGTCTCGTGGGGACTCAGATTTTCCACGCGTCGCTAATTCATTGTAATGCGAACGGCAGCGTCTATCTTGTTTGTGGCTGAACAGGCCGGAAATGACCGGATATTGCCTAAATGATCTCGCGCAGGCGCAAACTCAAGCTCTGCGAAAGCAACTATACTGATCGGATTTACTTCGAGATAAGATGCAAAAAATCATACTTTTGGATTCTTAAAAATCGTACTTCCATTCTGGAAAGCATGGTGGCGTAGTTTGGGTTAACATTCGTAGTAAGTTACGCCCAAATCGTAAGGGTAGGCAGGTCTGGGAACACAGACCTGAGGAACAGACCTGGGGGGACACAGACCTGGGGAAACACAGACCTGGGGGAACACAGACCTTAGAAACGGACCTGGAGAAACATAGACCTGGGGAAACACAGACCTGGGTAATGATGAAGCTGAATCCAGACACAAACAGACAATGAAGATAAGGCTAACCTAGATGGCGGTGGTGAGTATGAAGAATCGGTGAAGACTCGAACGGCCTCTTTACTCTCTTCCTCTTTCGACCTCGGCTTTCATGCCTCTCTGCTGACCCTTGGGCTATCCTGGTTTCATGGTCCTCTCTGGCACTGTGTGACACCCTGTTGAAAAACAAAAGGTTCAAGTAGTGGAGAGCCAGAACTGTCAATATTAATGCTGAGAGGAAAATTCAGCTGACAAGAATGCAAACAGACTAGATCCAAGTCATTCCAACATCATGGACAGCCTGGTTAAAGTATGAAACATGGTTTTGGAGGTGACCGCACATTAAAGTTTTAGGTTTCCCCGGTGTGCAGGGACAGCCAGACGGACGGACAGTCAGATGGACAGACAACCCGTCAGATAGACAGACAAATGGACAGACAGCCAGTCATATAGACAGACAGCAGACGGACAACCAGCCAGACGGACGGTCAGATGGACAGTCAGATGGACAGACAGCCAGACGGACAATCAAATTGAGGGACAGATGAAGGGATAACATGTAGGCAGTCATAGTCAGATGGAAACAAAGCAATATAGGCACTATCTAACATGTCAGAACAAAATCTAAACCAAGTCCTTGCTTTATCTTAAAATGATACAGACCCAGTTTTCTCCAAGTGTGAAAGGCAAGCATGGTTTACTCTTGGTCACAAACAAGAGCGTGAGCTTTCAGCCCAAGGTCACTATGGGAGCAGGTCTGTTTCCCCTGGTTAATGTTGTGCAGGGCTTTGTTTCCTGGGCCTGGAGGGAACATACACCCAGGGAATTTAGAACTAGGGAACTGAGACCAGAGAAAACATAATCATGGTGGAAAATATAAACCTCAGGGAACAGAGACCTGGGCAAACATATACCTGAAGGAACATAGACCTAAGAGAACATAGACTTGAAGGAACATAGACCTGGGGGAACATGGACCTGGGGAACATGGACATGGGTAATCGTGTAAGTGATCCCGGACAGAAAAGACAATGAAGATAAGACTAACCTAGATGGTGGTGGTGAGTATGAAGAATCGGATGAAGACTCGAACGGCCTCTTTTTTCTCCTTTCGTCCTCGGCTCTCACGCCTCTCTGCTGACGCTTTGGGTACCCTGGTTTGATGGTCCTCTCTGGCACTATGTGACAACCTGTTGAAAAAAAAGGTTCAAGTAGTGGAGATATAGAACTGTCAATATTAATGTTGAGGAAAATTCTGCTGACAAGAATGCAAACAGACTAGATCCAAGTCATTCCAACATCATGGACAGTCTGTTGAGGTATGAAATAAATTATAGTTTTGGAGGTGACCTCACGTTAAAGTTGTATTTTTCCCCGGCGTGCACGGACAGCCAGACGGACAACCTGATGGAGGGACAGATGAACGGATGACATTTAGGCAGTCATAGTCAGCTAGAAACAAAGCAATACGAGGGGGACTCATTATATTTTGGAACCTGGGCAAACTAATGAAGTCACTACTTTGCCTTTTTCATTACATCAAAGACCAGTTTGGGGAAAACTTGTGACAACAAAAATTACTTGATTCCGTGCAATAGTTTTCATTCTTATGAAACGCGCTTTTCGGTGACCTCGGCGATCAACCACAGTCGATCGACTGGGCAGTCGATCGACTGTCAGTCGGTTCACTGCTATCTTATGAAACTGGCCCCTGGGGCCCAGTCGATCGACTGTGGTTGATCGCCGGGTCACCGAAAAGCGCGTTTCATGAGCGAATCACCGTCACCCGCGGACAACCGCAGTCAACCAACTGTACAGTAATCTGAATGGCCAAGTCGAGGGCTAAATTTAGCAACATTACCACTTCCGTTTGCTCATTTGCACGTGGAAATGGCGATGGAAGAAAAAACTAGTCTCGGCCCGCTAAAAATAACAATGATCGAGACTTTCAGTAATTCCTTCGCGTGACGTCTAACCCTCTTACGCCATAATGTGACGTCTTCAAGACATAACCCTGACTTGTCTCCTGGATTACTGCGTCATGATAGATACATTTCGAAGAACAATCACAAGGTTTGGCTCACAATCCAAAAAAGTCAATCAATATGAGGCTTATGTCGCGCGTATTCCGTGGGTACAGTTCTAAGCGCAGGGATTTATTTTTAAAAAAATTTTAAATTTTTATTTTATACAATTTATATTGCGCACATATTCAAGGCGCAGGGATTTATTTATGCCGTTTGAGATGGAATTGTTTTACACAATACATCACGCATTCATATCGGCCAGAGAAAACATAATCAAAGTGTGAGCATTGTCATTGTGTCATTGACTGTGCGGATAATTACATTTATTTTCGGTTTACCGCAGTAAGCCGAACACAGTGTTGGGGGGAGAGCATCACCGTGTTTGGCCGACTTCCGGTGAGATGACCCGCAGTCGGCCGACTGAAATTTTGTTTGTGAAACCCGATAATGTCGGATTACTGTGGTTCTCTCGGACAACTGCAGTTGATCGACTGTGTTTCTGGCTTATGAAACATAGACCTGGGCAAACATATATACCTGAAGGAACATAGACCCAAGGGAACACAGACCACAGGCGGAAGGTATCGTTCACTGGACCACTACTTTCATAGAAAGACTACAAGGTATGACACTCAGCTTCGAGTCTTGCTCCACTAACTTCAAAAAAAATTATGCAAATAATAATTGCCAATGTCGAGATTCTTTGTAACTTTACAAATGCCAGCTAGGATAAATGAATGTTCTAACTATCTGTACCTTTTATGTTTAGCTGCCTGTCCGCTGCACCGTATTTTGTGCGACCAAACGCGTCTGTCGCCGGCATATCACTTAGATCCCGTGGGAAAGCTGAACAGTTGTAGGTCCGAGGAGTTGGTAGTGCGATGCGCTCATTGGTTAATAACCGGATATTCGATGATTATTTTTGATTTGGCAAACGGTTCTTCACCAAAAACCTAACAAAAACCTAAAGTGAAACTCCTGTGGGTAGCTTCCCTTCGCTGCAATATTTACATATGTTTTAGACCAATGAGCACCCGTATGCATATTCGGTGCGGGATGCATGATTTCTTCCCAACTACAGGTAGCGGTTCGCAAACGAACATTCGTCAAAATGATGGTTAAAAACAACTTGCAGCAGACGGCAGCTGAAAATTAAAGATACATGTATGATGTAGTTAAAACAATCATTCAACTGTATTTATTTGACCTTACACAGACTGTTGGAAGAGGCAAACCGCCTTGAACACAAAAATTGTCCGCAGGAAGCGACTCCAAGAACACAGACGACTTGAAGCTGAGTGACATACCTTGTAGTCTTTCTATGAAAGTAGTGGTCCAGTGAACGATACCTTCCGCCTGTGCACAGACCTGGGCAAACATAGACCTGAAGGAACATGGACCTGGGGAACATGGACATGGGTTATCGTGTAAGTGATCCCGGACAGAAAAGACAATGAAGATAAGACTAACCTAGATTGTGGTGGTGAGTATGAAGAATCGGATGAAAACTCATACGGCCTCTTTTGTCCTGGGCTCTCATGCCTCTCTGCTGACGCTTTGAGTACCCTGGTTTCATTGTCCTCTCTGGCACTATGTGACAACCTGTTAAAAAACAAAAGGTTCAAGTAGTGGAGATATAGAACTGTCAATACTAATGCTGAGAGGAAAATTCAGCTGACAAGAATGCAAACAGACTAGATCCAAGTCATTCCAACATCATGGACAGTCTGTTGAGGTATGAAATATTTAGTTTTGGAGGTGACCTCACGTTAAAGTTGTATTTTTCCCCGGCGTGCACGGACAGCCAGACGGACAACCTGATGGAGGGACAGACAACCCCATCGTGCCCAGACATGTAGCCAGACGGACGGACAGTTAGATGGACAGACAGCCCGATGGACAACCGGATGGAGGGACAGATGAACGGATGACATTTAGGCAGTCATAGTCAGATGGAAACAAAACAATATAGGCACTATCTAACATGTCAGAACAAAATCTAAACCAAGTCCTTGCTTTATCTTAAAACGATGCAGACCAAGTTTTTTACAAGTGTGAAAGGCTAGCATGGTTACACTTGGTCACAAATAGGAGCGTGAGCCTTCAGCCCAAGGACACAATGGGAGCAGGTCCGTGTTTCCCCTGGTTAATGTCCCGCAGGGCTTTGTTCCCTGGCCCTGGAGGGAACATACACCTGGGGAACTGAGACCAGAGGGAATGGGGGGAAATAAAGGACTCGAGGAATAGAGACCTGAAGGAACATACACCTGGGAAACGTAGACCTAGCTAATCATGGAGCTGATCCCATGTGCAAAAGACAATGAAAATGAGGCTAACCTAGAAGGTAGTGATGAGTATGAAGACTCGAACGTCCTCTTTTCCCTCCTCTTTTGCCTCTCTGCCGACGCTTTGGATACCCTGGTTTCATGGGTCTCTTTGGCACCATGTGACACCCTGTTGAAAAACAAAAGGTTCAAGTAGTGGAGAGCCAGAACTGTCAATATTAATGCTGAGAGGAAAATTCAGCTGACAAGAAATTGAAGAATGCAAACAGCCTAGATCCAACATCATGGTTGAGGTATGAACATAGTTTAGGAGGTGGCCTCACTTTAAACTAAAGATGCACTGAAGTAGTACGAAGGGAAAATTAACAGAGGTAGAATGAAGTTGCTTTTATATCAATCTGAAAATAATTTCACAAAAATGAGCATCGCCAATTTGTATTATTTTTATTTATCAAAAGTGAATGAGCACACCTGGAAATTTTGGACTTGGTGCTTGACATAAGACTTGACATCATAACAGTACTTGGTGGGCTACCGTAATGACTTAGAGTGTACCAAAAGAGACAATCGCGAGCACTTTGTAAGTCTTTATAAAAAAAAAGTAAGCAAACTAGAAAACCATGCCCTGTTGTAAATGTTTCTTTTAGAGTTTAGACATTCAGATTCTGATGGCATCTGCTTTAAGTGTTTATTAATTCTCGTAACAGTGCATTCATGATTCAACGGGCAGTAGGTGAATTTTTTTCAAATATAAATGTGACTGTGAGTGATAGGCCTATGCCACAGATGGTACAGAATTTATGATTATGTTATCAAAACGTGTCTAAGCTGAATTCGCGAAATAAAGAGAAAAGCGCCAACTCTTGAGTAGAGAGGTAATAAAGTAATCGCTAATCGAGCGAAATGGCAATCCGTGGCGACTTACTTAGGAGTCGGGAAGACGCAAATCCTGTGTATCGTCAAGAATAAAGACTCGGTGTTATCAAGATGGGGAGAAGGATAGCGAAGCGAAAGTACGCAAAGAAAGGTGCCTGTACGAAGACCTCAACGATCATGTATGAGACAAGTTTAGCGATGCACGGCGAAGAAACATTCCTGTGAGCAGAAACATGATTTGGGAGAAAAGTCGTTATGCTTTCTATCGAGCAGGACATTCGGATTTTACTGGTTGCGCCACAATGTCAAATGTGCTTCACTCGGCGGGGAGCGAGCATTACGCCATGAGTAAATTTTCTTTGAAACTTGAGTTAAAGTTGTTCTGCTGTAATGTGTTTGGGTGTGTGTGTGTGTAGATAGGACTGTAAACTGCAACTGTGTGTTTGTGTGTGTACATTGACAGTACATAACAGTACATACATTGTACACTGCAACCAAATTCATGACCGCCCGGGCCAAAAACTCAAACAACCATTTTAAGACTCCCCCCCCCCCCCCCCTTTTTACGACCTAATTTTCAAGGTTTTTCCAAAGTCGTAAATAGGGGGTTCTACTGTAGTATGAATTCGGTTTTCATGATCACACCAAAGCCTGATGAGACTCCACTAAATACAGTTGATTGTTTACTAATTCCTTGCTTGCATCACTGCAATACAACTCATACTGGTATTCTTGAAGTTGAAGAACAGCAACAGGTCTTGCTTTATTTCACTATTATTTTCACAACTGCTGACTGAACAACATTCAGAATCGCAAAATTTGGCAGTCAAAGTGGAGACTTTCTTCACATCGATGGGCTAAAACCAGAACCAATTACCTCCAAATAACATGTTTTGCAACTTTATAGTTATTTGACTTATGGTAACATGATTCTCACTTTCTGTGAAGGATTCTTGAAAATCTTGCATAATTGCGTATTTATAAGTCATAATTTGTTCTGGCTCCAAGCATTTCTCCTGCTCATCTTGGAAGCAGAACCCTCTAACTCCATCCAGGTTGGAAGCAGAACGTGCTAAGTTCAGTTTAGTCTGTTCTGCTACTGAGGCCTGTGGGGAAAGGGGAGTGTTTCACTGCGAGCCAGATGCAGCCATCGTCACCTGACCTCTTCTGCTTGCTGTGTCACAGTCACTTTTCCTGTTTTCAGCGCAGCCAGATAAGCGCACATTCGCGGTAGTGGTATCTGGTCTTGACCCTTTCTGTGTGGTGTAGGATTTCCTCCAGCACACAGAATAGTGTAACTAGCAGTAGTAGAGTCTGCTGTCGACAGAAAAAGGAATTTGATAGACTGTGGGAACTAAAACAGGTCAGTGACACCTGTCAAGTGTCAGTATCCGAATTCCTGACTCCGGATGTACAGGGTTTAAACACAATTAACTTTCCTGTGATAAAGAGTGTATGAAGAATGAATTAGGAAAGATTGCAGTCCCTTGATATTGAGGGAGGAGGGTGGTAATAAGGGGGCCGGGGAGGGGGGTTGGTGGTAAAGTGGGTGCAAGGGGGTGGGGTGGGGTGGGGGGGGGGGTGTGCTAAACTGACAAAAGGATGGTACACTTTCTGAAAACACTTGAACAGAGAACAGCTCTCTGCCATTTTTACATCTGCTGTACAGTCAATTTGGCTGTTGCTCGAGTCAGGACACAGATTCAAGTGAGTATCTTCATGTATTATGTTTTTTCCCCATTTGAACAGACCATAAAAGCTGAAATTCAGATTCCTTTTTAAAATATATAGGGGATTAACCTTCTGATTCAGTCTAAATCCTGTATCTGCAAACTGATTCCTAGCTTTTTGTGTTTTGTTTTCCTAATTGTAAAACACAGGCAGGTAAATGTGTTTGTTTCAGCGTGAATGTTCTTGCGCGAGTGTGTGTTTGTTTGTGTCAGTGTGTGTTTGTGTGTGACGGTGTGTGCATGTGCTCATGCCTTAATGTTGTAGTGTATCCATGCAGCTCTTTAGTGTTTGTTAAAAAATGAAAAAATGTAAGTGAGTGTTTACAGTATTTGTGTATGCTTGTAAAGATGGATAAATGAATGATTTGGTTGATGGATTTTGTCAGTTTAATTGACTCTAATATATTTTGTTATTCAGAGGTTATCACAATGTCAAACTGATGAGCATGAGTGGTCAGAGTGTAATCAAGTACTAATGTTTCATTTGTTTGTGTGAATAGAAACACGAAAATTATCCAAAGTTTTAACGCAGAAGCGATAATACGGAGGCAATTACCTTTTTTTTTAATTATCGGTTAATAATTTTAAAATAGAAGTACATGTAGTAATTGCCTGTTCAAAGGAGATAACATTCATAGTATCCATGTCTTTTGCAGACGCTGTTTGAAAGGAGATGAATCATCAGGCCGTCCAGGCAAGTAAGAAGCACCATGCATTTCAGGAGACTGTCCTTCGGATTCACGGATTACGGTTGCATAATCTCCTTTCTGCCAATGCTAAAAGTGAAACCTGATGACTTTGATGCGTCTCCATTGGCAAAATCTACCCCAAAATATGACGATTGTGCTGTTTCTTCAATCGAAGATCCTTTTGAGAACATGGTGAATGGGGGTTATCCTCCTGTTCGAGTCATGCATCAACTCCAATACTTGCTGATTGTGATTCCACCCCTCAAAAATGAATCAAGCTACCCAACTTCTGTACATCTTTCTCTTGTGTGTGCTTCCACAGTTTCTGTTACCCTGTAGGTGTATTCACATCAGCTTGTAGTATATATGTCAGACACTGCTCCCGGTTAAGGTGAAACTACCACAGCATCTCTTCCATCTGTTTATGGAACCCCAACAAAGAAAATTCTGTCATCGATGAAGGAAGCATCCTATGTGACACCTCATGAGAAGAAGTTCAGCCGAACTTAAAGACTCTGCAACCCGGGACTACGGGAAAAGTTCTGTTCGAAAAGCGAAGACACTCAGAGATGAATTTTACACAGGAATAACTGGTCAAACGGCTAAGACAAAAGCAGTACAGGAGGTCGACTGTTAAAAGTGCAAAATGTGTATTATTTATTTCGACCTTTCTGCACAACATTTTTGTGAAGAGGAAAGTACAACAAAAGGTAAGAATGCCTATTTGTTTTCTTGATAATGAACAGAGCATGCAGTCAGGATCTAAAGCTCGTGATTTTGTTACCATTTGCATTGTGTGGTTAAAATGCGCCTTCAGCCTTGCGTTTATTCGTTTGTTTGCTTGCTTGTTTGCTGCTTTGTTCGTTTGGTTTGTTGTTAGTGTTATTGGGTTTGTAGTTTTTGTGCGTAACGCAAAACGATATGAGCTGATACAACATAAGATTACCGTTGGGATTTCTTGAAAAACACAATAAAAAAAAAAGTGTAATGATTTCAGAGAGAGTTTTGTGTGTGTGTTGTGGGTTTTTTTCGCTATGAAAAGTACCGGCAATTTAATTTTTATTTATGCGTGTTGCGTTCATTAGGCCACACAATGAATGAATACATGAGTCCTTGATGATATTTTTGCAAGTGACTTGACATTTGTTTGTTTATGACGGTAATAAACTTTGAAAAACGATTTGAACTAATGTACAGTATAAGCTTTGCTTGGAAGCAGAACATGCTATGTGTGAGGAGGCTGCTTCTGACTGCTGTAGCACAGGCCACAGTGGGGTCTGTGTGGAAGTCAGAAGCAGCTATGGTGCACTGGGCTTTTCTAGCTCCAGAACTGAGAAAAGAGCAGGAGTGTATTCTGGAAGCAGAACAAATTATACCTTTTTTGCATATGAAAAAGTTGTTCAATTAAATTGATTACTAGTGTGCATGACCAGTGTTACCTGTAAGTCAAGTGTGTAAAATATGAGGGCTACAATCCTGTGTTTACTATTTGTTTTAAGGGGTTGAAATCTTCAAGTGGCCATTTCTCAAAATGGTGGAAATCCAGTTAGATGGTTCTGGTTTTAACCCATCGACATTGACTGTGTGTAACTAAGCTAGAGTGTACTGAAAATGTGAAATGACGTCACAGTTCTAGAACAGTGAGAGCAAGAGGTAAGGTGATTTGTTTCGGCAGGTAAAAATGGTCATATATGTACGCAGCGATATCTTGTGCAAAATTAAGTTTTTTTACTAAATAAACATTACCAGTATATTAATAAAGTGTACATAATTATCAAAATACTGTTGATTTAGACTTCAACTCTGTGCATCTTTAAAGTTATATTTTTCTCCGGCGTGCACGGACAGTAAGACGGACAGACAGCCAGATGAACAACCGAACGGAGGGACAGATAACATTTAAGCAGTCATAACGATTAACGGTTAGGGTGGACAGGGGGTTAAGCCCTTTTAGTTTTCAGGGGTCGCTTTATTCTCCGGCCCCGCGAGGGTGTTTTGTTTCTGCCGCCCTATGTCCATACACCTGTATTTTCCCGTTTAATAACCCTATCATGAGTCATCCCTGAGGTCGCCTATAGTTGTGGACTGGGCGTTAAGCATCCAACAATTAACAAACCCAATCACACATTTCTGACAATGGAATGTTCACCCAATGACCCATGTAGTCTTTCTCATCATTTATAATATTAAATGCCAGGCTGGAGCTCTACAAAAATGAAATTTATTGGTTTGATTTGGTTACAGATCAGCCCACAGATTTCCCACTCTCATGGACCAGCCAGGATGCACTGACATTGATTAATCGTGATCCTTCTCACCTTTGAATTACCCGTCATAATGGCTTGCTGAAGAAATCATCTGCAAATAAAATGCAAACAATTACACTTACAGCAATGATATACACATGCATGCGCATGCTGTCAATATTCAATTTTGTTGTGCATGTTTATCAATATTATGTGTTGCCCCGAGTGCTGTGTTAAACACTAACAGAATCTTCAAAAAGATGAAGGCGGGTGGAAACTAGAAGAACAGCCTGCGTCTATTAGAGATCGGATTGACAGCCGGTCTTTTCAAATCGTGTTTTCTGTAAGCTTAGCTAAGAAATGCCATATTATTATCACCATCCTCAAGTTACCTACTCTTATAAATTCAGCACTAAACGCACAAATAGCATGAAAGAAGAAAGTACAGGCATTTTTCTTGCGTGAAAAATAGATCAATACTATCTCCGCCGTTCGATCAGTCACTGCCTCATCCCAAGATAATATAGCCTACACAAAAACACTTATTCACAATAAATTAAAAAGAACAATGACAAAAACATACAGTTTCTGTTCCCTAATAATGAAACAATCATAAAATTAAGTTTCCCGCTTACCTTGGATCGACGAGGCGTCGCCATCTTGAAAATGCAACTCGTCAGTAACTAGAGTTATCTGTCCTTGGGCTGTGTGTTTCGGAAACTCAGAAACTTTTTCACACGCTTTGGTGTGTGAACTAATATACACACAAAGTTGACTAAAGTGCACAAAAAGGTTCCAGCCTTGAAAACTTCTGAGAATCTTCATTTGACACTTTCCTTCTAGAAACAGTAGTAAAAAACGTGGGTCCCTATTTTTGGAACCGACTTTTCAGTTTTTAAACCCAGTTGGACGCTTGTGTGTTAATGCAAGGAACCCAGTTATGTAGTTGTGAACACACACACACACATACACACACACACACACACACACACACATACACACACACACACACGCAACACCTACCCATCCACACATCCACACAGAGAGAATATGCGCAGAAGGTTTTTCGTTTTTAACCACGTGGTAACTAAAGTCCACAGTCTGTGGTTCAACCATATTAAACATGCTCTCAGGACAATGGAAATAAAAGTGTCTAGACGGATCTGATACTTTCAAAGAGTAGATTTTATAAATAAATAGCCCCTGAGGTACACGGAGGTAAAACCTGTCCGAACATGTCTGGGGCAAACAAAAATGATACTGTTGCACGCATCACCTGACTGACTATTAGGATTTAACGTCCTCTTAAACCAATTGGTCTATATTGGGACAGGTATTGTGTGATACTTTGACTCGAACAAGCCCGCTGTGGCTGTCTTCTTCGACACACCAACATTGGGTTTGTCTCGTCAAAGTATCAAACTACGATCATGATAATCAGAGACGAGAAAAAAAATGATGCATGCGTGTCTTCGTGTTTTCCAAGCCCTGAGACTTTCGCTGTGAACGTGGGGTCTTTTTCGTGCGCATGTGTGCACACGGGGGTGTTCGGACTCCGAAGAAAGTCTGCACAAAGTTGACTCCGAGAAATAAATCTCTCGCCGAACGGGGGGATCGAACCCACGCTGATAGCGACCAACTGGCTACAAAGCCAGCGCGCTACAGACTGAGCTACGTCTCCGCCCACGCAATACCTGAACGTGGGGATCGAACCCACGCTGATAGCGACCAACTGGCTACAAAGCCAGCGCGCTACAGACTGAGCTACGTCTCCGCCCACGCATAAGCTGCAGCAACAAAGCTGAGAAGAAAACCCCGACTCAACCTCTCTCAGCAGGAGGCGATAACCCGCTTGCAATATGTTTGTCGCTTACTTAGAATATACAGTGTTCGGAAATAACTCCGTCATGTTTTTATGGGTTGTGACAGAGTGAATACTCGTGCTTTTAGTGAGTCAAACTTTCTCACGTGACAATATAGGCCAATCACTAGCGAGTGGTGTGTGTGAATCACGTGGACAAGGAGCACGTGCTGAAAGGTTGTCTTACTAAAAACAAAAGTGTTCACTCTGTCACAACTCCTGCAAACCAAAACAGTTATTTCCGAATGTTGTCTGTTTTATATGTAACGGATTGTACACTCTATTCGAAGTCAGAAAATTCAATGCACGGGGATTATCATCGGCTCAATACTTGGACACCGTATTAAAATGCTTCTGCACTCTGTCAATGTTTATTATTCCTGCTTGTTTAGTTTTCAGATTCTGGAGTCGTAGTGGGCTGTGTTTACCTTGCAAACCATTCCAATTGTGACCCTCCACCACGAAATGAGTCGCATGTCACCGTTGCAAGATTTTCATTTTTTTACGTGTTCTTAAAGATTGTGTTATGCTCTATCCAGTGGTGAAACCCGTTTTAGAAAAGAGCGAAAACTGTTCGACTTATAGGCTTGTGACTAAGGTGACCCTCACACTGTTACCAGACACTCCCCGGACTTATATTTAAGCCCAGCGCAGAATCGCGCGAGGTGACATGCGACTCATTTCGTGGTGGAGGGTCACAATTACACTATGCAATTGTAAATAAATCAATCAAGTACCCAATGGTGTCCAATAAATGATTTGATTACCCTAAAATGATAAGGCTAAGAATTTCGTGTCTAGGCTGGTATTGCTGTAAATAAATAACATGCCTGATTTAAATACCCAGGCGCATATCGATGAATGTTACGGTTTGAACTTTCGCGTCAGAATATACATGGTATATTTTGAATGTAGCATGCAAATGGTGCCCACCGCTATATCTGTATTGGTATGGTTTTTATATGGACTTCTTCTTCTTCAGCGTTCCAGAAATTCTGGTGACGTGTGAGCTCGTTTGCCCATTTGGATTCCCCACACTATACTCTGAGAGCATAGTCAGCTTCACTCCGCTTTTGTTGGGTAGGCATGCTGGGTATTTTCGTGTTTCCATAACCCACCGAACTCCGACATAGATTACAGGATCTTTTCCGTGCGCACTTGGTCTTGTGCTTGCGTGTACACACGATGGGGGTTACGGCAGCGACCGGGATTCAAACTCACGACCTCCCGATTAGGAGGCCGACGTCTTACCACTGCGCCACTTCGCCCGTCTGTATATGGACTTAAGACTCACTTACACAGACAGTTTCGTCTTTTCATATTTTGATACATTTTTCAAACATTTTGGTGAAATATTCAATTTGTTTTGTTTTGCTGGTTGTTTTGCGAGCGTTCGTACAGAACCAAGTTACAGGCGTGCAGGTGTGTTGGCCGAAACAAAAGCAAAAACAAATTAGAATAAAACAAACAGAGAGTAATCCACATGCAAAGTAACAACAACAACAACAACAACAACAACAACAACAACAACATCAACAACAAAACACACACACACGCGCAATCAACAACAACAAACACAATACTAAAGAAAAAAAAAACCCACGAAATTTGTCTCACATTTTTTTTTCAGGTGGAGAGAGTCTGTTTAAATCGAGAGGGATTAAAAACAAGGGGGAGAATTGGGGAAAGGGGGCGGCGGTCATTACTTTTCATAATGATGTGCTCAATGCGCGGAAGGTCCGTTGCAGCTCACTACAACGACACTGAATACCGTACAGGTTTTAAATCGTCGTCCTCCACAGAACAAAAGGCACCATGACGGCCATAAATTGTCCCCGGTTGCCCGCAGCCCGCCTCCTAGTGTTTCCTGCGGTGACCAGCCGTTTGATGGTCATAACTCACACCTGGTCTCAGACACGCGTCCAGCCAGTTCAAGATGACTCAGTCTCTCTGACACCGGCACGGTTGGCCTAGTGGTAAGGCGTCCGCCCCGTGATCGGGAGGTCGTGGGTTCGAACCCCGGCCGGGTCATACCTAAGACTTTAAAATTGGCAATCTAGTGGCTGCTCCGCCTGGCGTCTGGCATTATGGGGTTAGTGCTAGGACTGGTTGGTCCGGTGTCAGAATAATGTGACTGGGTGAGACATGAAGCCTGTGCTGCGACTTCTGTCTTGTGTGTGGCGCACGTTAAATGTCAAAGCAGCACCGCCCTGATATGGCTCAAACTCGCCTTTTTTTACACTTGAAAAGAGTTATACCCACACAATTCGGCATGCCATATTGGCATAGCTAGTTGGAGTAGCGCAGCAAAATGAAATGTTCATTGTTCATTGTCCACATTGTTCCTTCAACAGACGGGCGCAGTGGCGTGGTGGTAAAACATCGGCCTCCTGATCAGGAGGTCGTGAGTTCGAATCCCGGTCGCTGCCGCCTGGTGGGTTAAGAGTGGAGATTTTTCCGATCTCCCAGGTCAACTTATGTGCAGACCTGCTAGTGACTTAACCCCCCTCGTGTGTACACGCAAGCACAAGACCAAGTGCACACGGAAAAGATCCTGTAATTCATGTCAGAGTTTGGTGGGTTATAGAAACACGAAAATACCCAGCTTGCCTCCCCCGAAATCGGCGTATGCTGCCAGAATGGCGGGGTAAAAACGTTCATACACGTAAAAATCCACTCGTGCTAAAAACATGAGTGAACGTGGGAGTCTAAGCCCATGAACGAAGAAGAAGAAGAAGAAGAAGAAGAAGAAGAAGAAGAAGAAGAAGAAGAAGAAGAAGAAGAAGAAGAAGAAGAAGAAGAAGAAGAAGAAGAAGAAGAAGAAGAAGAAGAAGAAGAAGAAGAAGAAAAAGAAGAAGAAAAAGAAGAAGAAAAAGAAGAAGAAGAAGAAGAAGAAGAAGAAGAAGAAGAAGAAGAAGAAGAAGAAGAAGGAAGAAGGAAGAAGGAAGAAGAAGAAGAAGAAGAAGAAGAAGAAGAAGAAGAAGAAGAAGAAGAAGAAGAAGTTCCTTTAACTGACATGCAGACGTTGTTCTGTATCACCCGTCCTAATTTTATATTGATTTTTGTTTTGCGCGGAACATATTATATTTTAATCAATATTAACTCTATACGACAGTTACTTTTCATTAACACAGATAGGTTGTAGGTTTCCCCAAACGCTAATAAACAAAAGTCACCAGCTTAAACGCAAACCTAAAAGTACACAGTCCACTGATTCGAAATGCACTGTGTCATTTCTCTGACCGTCATAGGGACAAGCCTGCCTTTCCAGACTTCACTGAAATCAAGAGGTTAAATGAGAGAGTGATCATCGGTCAGATGTCCGGCCGCTACGCCATTAGGGACAAGCCAAGGGCGGATGGACACATGTTTCGCTGACCCTAAGTGTATGGTCATCGCCATATTTCTACCAGCCTACAGCCATCATTTCGGTCAGAGTTTCCTGGCGTTTGTAAAGCCACGATCAGTATCATGCTCCAAACATGCTTTAAAGGCCTGGTCATCATCATACTTCTTCACTCTTTAAAGGCGTAATTAGTACTACCTCCGCTACATCATTTAAAGGGGTGATTAGCGCCATGCTTCTACAGGATCAAGGCGGAAAGTGAAGCGGCGGGGAGATGATCCTAAAATGTCCAGTTGAGACCCTGGACCTGTCATTAACCCGGGATTTGTCGACACCGCGTGCAGTACCGTCCGACATCTATCATCGCCAGGCATCTGCTGTAGCCAGAGCCATCATCTCTTCCATTACCCCAGCCATTCTCTCCTGTTCAGAGGACTGTCATCTCATCTTTAAAGAAACGGTAGAAACACTGATCTGTATGGCTCTGTGGTTACCACCCGGCGGCGGATGGTTGAAGAACTCTACGTCCAACCACCACTCTCACTGACGCTACAGCTGTGTGGGATGAACAGTATCGGGTCCTCATCTATGGGTGAGAGTCACCTCCCACCCCGGGTAGAGTTACCACCCGGAAGAAGCACAGATACTCAACTGCTATGAGTACAGTGGGACCCCCCTTTAAGACCTCCAAACATCGGACAAAAAGGTCTCAAAAAGGAGGGAGTCTTAAAATGGGGGTAAATTTGCAGAGTTTATAAAAAGAAAGTCTGAGAAAGCATGGTCTTAAAAGGGGGGGGGGAGTCTTACATTGGGGGGGTCTTAAAAGGGTGGTTCCACTGTACCGGTAGAACATATTTGGAAAAAGCGCGTTGTCGCTTTGATCGGAGTATTATCCCTGCGTAATTACTACTTATGAGTCCTGACTCATAAACAGTGATTTCTCTCGTGGACGTTGTACGCGGCTTTATCGGATTGTGGTACCCGTTAAAAGCAGTGCTTACACAGTTACATTGCTTAATTGCAGGGAAATTTGTAAAATAAACAAGATCAGATACACTTTTCTTTGTCGTTAGACATGTATCATTAATTTTGTGGACGTAGAGATGTTGTTTTTTGATTCAAGCACCTCACAGTGCTTTATTAATCGTTAACTTTATTTTGAGTTACTAAGTGGATGAGAGGTGTAATTAGATCGTTTGTAATTATGGTAAAAGTGAAACAATACTACAAAAAAAGAATTGCATTGGTTACAGGATTAGTAAAAGCCCGTGTGTTTTGGGAACCAGCAGATGTATACGTTTGTGGTAGACCTTGTATAATTATTATAGATCATTGGCTCACGTAAGTGTAGCCTATGCGATCGTAACTTTGTCTGTCTGTGCGTGCGTGCGTATGTGCGTGCGTGCGTGCGTGCGTGCGTGTGTATGTCTGTGGTAGAAACTCTAACATTTGAAGACGTCACATTACATTGACGTCACATTATGACGTAAGAGGGTTAGACGTCACGCGAAGGAAGTACTGAAAGTCTCGGTCATTATTATTTTGAGCGGGCCGAGACTAGTTGGCAGTCGTGTCCCTGTAAGTAGGCTACATGTAGACAGACAGATCTAGATCTAGTGTCTCGCTTTCTTGCACAGTTTCACCTATGCTCTTTCTTGTGTGTGTGTGTGTGTGTGTGTGTGTGTGTGTGTGTGTGTGTGTGTGTGTGTGTGTGTGTGTGTGTGTGTGTGTATGTGTGACGGAGTGATTGAGTTTGTGTTACTGTTTGTCGATTTCTTACGTGAGCCTTGATGGCTTCGCCTTGTTTTAAATATGCTTACATTTACTGTTGCTCCTTATAAAAGCCAAATAAAACCTTGATCATTTTTGAATGAAAAATGTGTAACTTTATTGTATTTTGGAACTAATGGTGGAAAATATTGCATATTGAATAATAGTGAAGGGCGTTTGGTCAATATTGAAAAAATGTATAGCGTCAAAGTGATAAACGCGCATGTGTGTATTTTCGTGTGTGTGCGTGTGTGTGTGTGTGTGTGTGTGCGTAAAAGTAAATTTCAAGGGGCTTATTGTCCGTCAGGTCTTAATTGCCTATATTGGACATGAATTGGTTTATACGATCATGGTATAACGATTCGAGTTTTACGCCCTCACGGCTTTTTGATGTTTGCGTGTTTAGGTGGTATCAGCCATCTGCACTTATGGTAGAATGACCAAGATCTTTAACGTGCCATTGTGGCGACACGGGGGTGGGAGATGGATACCGTCTCTGGGTCTGCACATAAAGTTGACCCGTGTCCGTCCCGGCCCGGATTCGAACCAGCGACCTCTCGATCACAAGTCCAGTGCTCTACCACCTGAGCTACCCGGGCCCCCGTCTGTGTGTGTGTGTGTATGTATGCGCGCTTATATAGAGCAACTCCCGAAAAACTAAACTGCTAAACTGATGACGCCATATTCGACTTGAGTTGAGGCAGCACAGCGGTTTCCGCATTTTTTTCGAATGAAATGATTTTTTGTTCAAACATTCTTTGACCGGGTCTAGACTATGGTATTGTAAACAGTGTCATCCAAGGCCTAGTTTAAAAAAATATATATATATATCCTATGTACCCAGTAAAAAAAATACATTTCATTTAAAAAAATACAAAAGAGAGAGAGAGAGAGAGAGAGAGAGAGAGAGAGAGAGAGAGAGAGAGAGAGAGAGAGAGAGAGAGAGAGGGAGATAATGTGTACATTGTATGTGTTTAAATGTGTTGAGAGTGTGATTGTATGTGAGGTTATTTTGTACACGAGCCAAAAGAAACATTTCTGTTTGTTGCATTCAGATAATAAAGTTGTATCGAATTGAGAGAGAGCGAGAGAGACAGAGACAGCCAGCCAGCCAGCCAGACAAACAGACAGACAGTGAGACACACAGAGGCCGAGACAGAGGAGCAACACCCAACAAACTCCGCCCTCTGTTTTCCGAAAAGACTCCAGCAGCGGCAAGAAATATTAACATTAAGGTATTTTTGAAGTAATTGAAACCCTACGCGCACTCTGTTGGCCACTAAAGCTAAACTCTAATTTCTCGCTCGCCCCTTTTCTTCACATCATGCCCCGCTTTCACGAAGAGGAGCAAATGACGGTGGTTAGCTCTGAGTTTGGCGACAGCACGCTTTCTTATCACAGGCATCGTTCCTCCATCTCCCCTCTGTCTGTGTGTCCCAGACCTTGAGAGCAAGAAGTTCGCGGTTTAAAGAGACAATGCTCTCCTCAAACCATCTTCAAGACTTTGGTTTAAACATAAGTTTATTTTAACAACAGTTACAATCATCACATTAAAATGCACAGGTAACAGCAACAAGCTAGAAGTTTCAAGACTTTAAAGAAATTGAGAAAATAAGTTCTTCCAAAACGGGGAGTCTTAAGAATGGGGAGTCTTGAAATACGAAATAAAGTTACAAGCGTTATAAAGAAAACTAATATGAATTTCGAGGAAGAAAGTCTTACAATCTTAAGAGAGAACACGGAGGGGGGGGGGGGGGGAGGGTTATGGGTCCACCATAGTGTTCCTCATGTGTACACCGCCACAAATGTGTTCACGCTTTCACAATGGACAAAAGCAACCTTTAATTTAGACACAGTCAAAATTCGGAAACAAATAATAAAACTGTGTACATGAAGCAACAAGACTTGACATTTTTGGTTCGTGAATACTCTTATCCCAGGTAAAATTCCGGGAGGACCTAAGGCCTGTCGCTCACCTATTTAACTTCAGCAGGACAGACGACGCACACTGCAGCTAATCCCAGCCCGCTACACGTTGCGCATATTGCTTTTAGTTATGCGCTATAGAAATCTCCTTAATAAATAAATAAATAAAGGAAAACAGGCCCAAAACTCGTCATAATACCTATCGCAGCATCAATAACATGCAGTGCGGCGTCTGTGCCGCTGAAACTGCGCAGGTGTGTTCTGCCCTTTAGGTCCACACGGAATACTGTGAATAGTGAATCGCTCATACTCCCCCTCGAATCCCCATGGAAGATCTTGAAAAAAATTAATATCAGACTTCCCAAATGTACAGACCCAGCTTTCTCGGGTTGTCATATTCGTTATCTCTGTTTCGTGTGTACACGCAAGCACAAGACCAAGTGCGCACGGACAAGATCCTGTAATCCATGTCAGAGTTCGGTGGGTTATAGAACCACGAAAATACCCAGCATGCCTCCCGCGAAATCGGCGTATGCTGCCTGAATGGCGGGGTAAAAACGGTCATACACGTAAAAATCCACTCGTGCTAAAAACATGAGGGAACGTGGTAGTCTAAGCCCATGAACAAAGAAGAAGAAGAAGAAGAAGAAGAAGAAGAAGAAGAAGAAGAAGAAGAAGAAGAAGAGAAGAAGAAGAAGAAGAAGAAGAAGAAGAAGAAGAAAAAGAAAAAGAAAAAGAAGAAGAAGAAGAAGAAGAAGAAGAAGAAGAAGAAGAAGAACAAGAAGAAGATTATTTCTGTGATTCGCCTCCATGCTAATGCTCCCTGTCATTTAATGTTCTTGGATTTGTGGAGGTCTTAAAAAGTGAGAAACACTGTATCTTTAAGTTGCGACTTGATCTTTTAAACGCAGTTTTTGTTCTTAGAAAGCAACGACTCGCCGTCTGAGTGTCTATTGTTGGCAGGCCCAGAAGGCTGGTCGGTTTGTCTGGAGAATTACACACACAATTTGCAGCTCGGTTCTAATTTGGCGCGGAGGATAACATACATTCCTTTGACGTTGAAGAGTAAATTGAGGACGGCTTGAAGGAACGGACGCCCAAAAGGGTTAGTCGTTCTTCATAACTGATGATAACTTTTGTTTGGGTAAGTGGGGAGGGGTTTTGAATATGAGGATAGCAGGGTAGTACAGCGAGAGAGACAGACATGTATTAGACTTTTGATGAGATCTAGATGTGAAACTGTTCAGCGCGTGTACGGGAACGTGCACGGGTATAACGTCATCAAATCTAGTTTTTACGTCACGCGTTTGTCAAAATATGCAGTCTTGGTGGGAGCAAAACAACGTAGGCATGTGGAACATTGGGGAACAAAAGTGAGTCACGGGTGACGCAATATCTAGATGTAGTGGAGGAGTGGAAGGGTAGTAGTAGATACACGAAGCCCAAGTCCAAGCGTCTTGTTTCAACTTTTTATTCAAGAAAACAATGCAAGGAAACGTAGAGGCCGAAGGCGAAACCCGTAGACAGCAAAGCAAGTGTAGTGTCGTGTTCAGCTGCTAGGAGCGAATGCATACTCATGCGACGAAAATACAGTTTAACGACCTCTCTGCTTAGAGCAATTTGGGTCAAAGATATCAGAGCCGAAGCTCTACGATGTGTGCCTGGGTGAAGATGAGCAACAACAAAAACAAAAAACAAAAACAAAAAACAAAAAAAAAACTTTTACTTTCCGTAATGGAAATGCTGGAAGAACAGGATTTAAAATCAATTCCTTGCAGGGGATACACGATTGTAGAGATTTATTCTTTCATTCCGAGGCAGAAATGCTTTTGTATTCAAGAAACGTGGAACGTTGCTATTCCGGAAGGGAATTGATTTGATTTGTTGGTACTTTAGAATAAAATTGTGAAAGTGGCATCCGACTGATCATGGCAAAGGAGTGAGTGTCAGACCAAGGAGGGTCGTGGTGGAGAAGCCGAGGCACCCTCTACGTACTTGTGGATTCGGCGGCTAGTCAACTGGCGAAAAGCAAACCCGGTCCTCCCTAGGACCTATACTGGCCGGTTAAAAACATATGTACAGGGCTGCGACTTTATGTCGGTTTATTCATCAACGCCTTTATGGCACCCTCTGTCTACAGAGGCATGGGAAGGGGGTCAGGTGAGGAGGCCAGAGATGTGTCTCTGTAACCCCCTCTGGGGTGGGGGTGAGAAAAAGAGGATAGGCTATTTACACTGTCATACACAGTCGTTCGCATACTCTCGCACAGCTACAAAGGCCACCCTCCTCCTCCCAAAAGAGACGGACGTCTCAGATATGGTAGGCAGAGGCTGGCTGTCTAATCTAATATATACACCTAAGGTGACACATGGAATATATGAATGTAACGTGGCATTAACTATAAGCCTAGCGCACGGGACACACGCGACCTCGGCCCCGCCGGCGGAAACACGGCAGGTGGGCGAGTGCAGCGAAGGAAATGATTTGTTCATAATAAAAATAATAGTAATAACAATAATAATAATAATAGTAAATAATTAAAGAGTAAGGAATAACTTACAAGTGCACGGGCCACACGCGATTTCGGCCCCGTCAGCGGAAAACACGGCAGGTGGGCAGGGGCAGCGAAGGAAGTGGTTGGTGCATGCTTATGCCGGTGTCCGGCCTATACTTATAGCCCCGGCGCGGACTGCACAGAAAGCACCGTCCGCCGAGAATAAAAATCGCCTGAATACGGCCAGAAACACGGAATCTGTGTTTCTTACACTTGCTTTACCCTACGTTATTTAAACAAATACATAACCAATCCTAACAAACAATACATCAAATTAAAGCTACGACCTTTATCTTTCCATTACAATAAAAACTTATATTTGTTTAGTAGGATGCAAAAACAATGGTCCTAGTGAAGGCACTGAACCAACTTCAGTGCGGAAAATTACAAAACTCTCTAAACTGGAATAATGGACAAACTCATAAATCATACAGATAAAAAGAAGAACCCTAGACAAACATCATGATATGCGTTACTTGGGGGAAAATTATACATTGACTTAGTACGAAGCGGTAAAGTCCGAAAGTAAATGGAATCGGCTAAATTCCTGCGCGAGTACCTGTCTGCATAAATTAGCAATCTTTGCAGAGGAACCAAGCATCACTCATTACAACCAAATCCTTATAAACAAACTAAAATCATATGCAACATAGGTACGGGATATGTAATAGTGATACAAAAATGACAAAACAATGATTGAAAAGACAAAGATGAGTTTGTGAGAATCAATTTCTCTCAACGATACATGAAAACCGGTCAAGGTCAGAGTGACGCTTTGGTCAGTTCGAAGCATTATCGTAAATAACACAATAATATGCAGCCATCCAGCCTAATCAGTGACTTCTATGCAAACCTAAATATAATTAGGACCGTATCAAAGATAAAAGGGACTTTGAAAGATAGAAGTTAGGTAGATATATAAAGAAAGGTATTGTATTAGAATTTGCGCCGGCAAGGTGCGCGCGCATCATCGTATCGTCTGCTATGGGATGGGTTATCCCGTTTGTACTGTACACAAGGCTGTTTCGCTATGCGATGATTAGAGTGTTTAGGGTAGCGAAGTGCACTTTGCTACATACAAATACACGTTCGATCATCTAGAACACTGTAATAGAAGTGTCGAGGCGTCACTACAGGTCACGTATTAATGTCCTTCAACCTAGTGCTAATGGGCAGAATATACCTGCGCAGTTTCAGCGGCACAGACGACGCACTGCCTATTATTTTTCCGCGATAGGGATTATGATGAGTACTTGGCCTGTTTTCCTTTCATGCAATGTGTAGCGGGCTGGGATAATCTGCAGTGCGTCGTCTGTTCTGCTGAAGTTGCATATGTGAGCGGAGCCCCTTAGTATAGCGCGCTGAGGCACCTCGATCGGGTCCAAGGTTCCACGCCCGGTCGATCTGGAGAAGAGAAATCCAAAGTTCACCGAGTTAACGTTGGCTTTACATCTGTAAACATATAAGTGACTAGACTGGCTTGCCTTTGTGTGTGCCCAGCATGCACCAACGATCGTCGTGGACGTAATAAAGGCCCATACTTATTGAGAGCAAAAACATGTTGCCGTCGGTGGTACGACTCACATGTGATCGCCCATATCGCACGGATAAAACACACACACACAAATAAACACAAAGACACAGATACGGACACACACATACAACACACGCACTCACACACACGCACGCAAGCACGCACACACACACACACACAAACACACGCACGCACGCACTCACACACACAAACGCACGCAAGCACGCACACACAGGCACGCACTCACGCACGCACGCACGGACGCACGCACGCATACGCGCACACACACACACACACACACACACACACACACATATTCTACCACAACTATAACAACACGCACTGCCACCAAAACCCCCACCACCACCATCAACAACAACAACAACAACAACAACAACAACACACTACAAACCACCACCACCAACAACAACAACCACACAAACACCACCACCACCACCGCCTCCACCACCACCACCCACAACAACAACAAGTAGGCCAATCAGGCGTCAGGACCTGTTCTGGCCAGGTATCCCCACCCTATACACAGAGTGCAGGAGTCAGCGGAGTGTAGCGGGTGATTGGAAACGACTGCGGGGAGCGACGGGTGAAGGGACGCGATAAGTGAGATGGATCTAAGCTGTTTAAGCGCTCATTAGAACCGCGCCATTGTTGCCCATTCATTGCAGCACACACACTTTTAACCCTATTGAACCGAAAACAATTGTCCCGAGCAGGAAAGGACTGGCAAGGTGAGGAAAGGCGGTTCGATTCCTATTTGGGATTCTAATCAGCTCTTTGCGCAAGGCTTGTTAGCGTCCAGAGAGCGATCAAAGGTGCTTAGCTTAGAGAAATAACCACGCTTGTTTGATTCCCCCATTGTCTCGTTCCGCCGGTGTGTCGGTTCCATCGAGTTAATCCGCCAGCCAAAGACACTGGGGCCACTTGTGTTGGAGGGAGATTACGAGACAAGCTAGATTCCGCCCGGTCCGTTACCTGAAAACCCCCCTACCTGACTCGCCTTCCCAACGAAGAAATCAAAGACGGTGTAAAAACGACAAAGGTGAAAGAAAAGCGAGTATTGATGTCGGCGAGCGCGGAGTGTGCTGGCCCGCTTTGACAGCTTTACAGGGCTAAGCAATACTTAATGGCTCACTAAAGCGCCGCTCGTTCTTTGGAGAAAGATGTTAATAGAGTTTATCACACGTCCACACGACCCTCCCCACCTCCCCGACGCTTTTCCTCCCGGGTCCAGGTACAATCCCCCGCGTAAAGGTCCTGCACGCGCCATCATTGAACGCTTCCGGAGCATGCGCGCGCATTGCCCGTGTTCCTTCCGGCTCGGTGTAAAGGAGCGTAAAATAGGAAAATTAAGCCCGAGGAGTTTTTCTTCGCTGATTTCCTTTTTCCGTCTATGGAGTGGTGTTATTGGCGATTAAACTGCCTCCTGAACTGAGCTGAAACTCTTGTTAGGAGCAGCATGGGGGGAATTGAGTGGACATTAACAAGACCTCTCTTGAACTGACTCCCTTTCCACTCTCCTCACTCCCATTTCTTACTCGCCATTCCTTTCTCTGTTTGTCATAATTAGCTGTCGCTTGACTTTTGTAGTTTTTGTAAGACATCACTTGAACTGACTTTGCCTTCCCCCCCCCCCCCCCTATCCCTACTTTTCTCTGTTTGTCATAATTAGCTGTCGCTTTTCTTCTGTAGTTTCTGTAAGACCTCACTTGAACTGACTCTGCTCCCCCCAATACCACCCCCCCCCCCCCCCCCCACCTCCCAATCGCCCTACCTTTCTCTGTTTGTCATAATTAGCTGTCGATTTTCTTCTGTAAATGTTGTGTCTGATCTCAGTTGAACTACCTCTGCTGCTCCAACCTTTAATACCCTACCACCCCACCCACCCCCCCCCCACCCCCCCCCCCCCCCCCCCCTTCCCAATTCCCTCGCCCTACCTTTCTCTGTTAGTCATAATTAGCTGTCGATTTCTTTTGTAGTTTTTTTTGTATGTAAGATCCCATTTGACCTGACTGTTCTCACCCCCCCCCCCCCCCATCACCCCACACACATTCTCCATTGCCCTCCCTTTCTCTGTTTGTTACAATTAGCTGTCGCTGTTAGTCTCTATTTTCTTTTCAGATCTCACTTGAACTACCGCTGGTTCAACCTCCATCCAACCACCATCCCCCCCCTCCTCCTCCCCACCTCCCCTCTCCCCCTCTCCTGCCCTTTTCTCCCGTGCCTGGTTGTCAGCGTGAGCTGTTGCTTGCTGATCTTATGTTTCTATAGTGGTAACAGAGATGTGAGGCCACTTCGAGGAGATGACACCTTCTCTTGTCCCGTTGTCTTTTTACTTGACCGAAATACACCTGTCATGACAGGCCATCTGCACTGAAGGGACACTTTTGGCTGGTCCCAAGGGTGTCCTTTTATGGCAGGTACTACTGTATCGATCGGTGTGTGTGTGTGTGTTGTTGCAACTGACGCTAGGAGATCATTTACCTGTGTATGTTGCTTCTTTAAGACGGAGGGAAGAAAATCACAAAATAACTTTTGACGCGAACAAGAAAAGAACAAGTCGCGTAAGGCGAAATTACTACATTTAGTCAAGCTGTCGAACTCACGGGATGAAACTGAACGCACTGTATTTTTTCATCAAGACAGTACAGCTTCGTCAATCCCCGCCTGAAAGGAAATCGCTCACCTCCCACGTGCAAAACGTAGTGATATTGACACGCCAGATTAGCGCGGAAGCGTATTGTGCTAAGCAGGAAAGCGCGCTTTTCTGTGTTCTTGTTAATTTCCTGAGCTTGTTTTGAATCCAAACTTAACATACCTATATGTTTTTGGAATCAGGAAATGGTAAATAATAAGATGATAACATTTTTGAATCGATTTATCAAATTTTAATCGTAAGACTAATTAATCTATTTTCAATAATTGTGATCACATTTTAAGAGTAAACATTACATATGTATATATTTTTAGATTCAGAATGTGATGAAGAATACGATGCAATCAATTTTAAATTTGTTTGCGAAAAATCGATTTTAATGACAACTTTAATGAGCAAACTCATTAATTAATTTTTAAGCCTCCAAGCTGAAATGCAATACCAAAGTCCGGGCTTGGTCGAAGATTACTTGACTAAAATTTCAAACAATTTGGTTGAAAAATGAGAGCGTGACAGTGCCGCCTCAACTTTCACGAAAAGCCGGATATGACGTCATCAAAGCTATTTATTAAAAAAATAAAAAAAACACATCTGGAGATACCATACTCAGGATCTGTCATGTTAAGTTTCATGGAGATCAGTCCAGTAGTTTTCTCTGAATCGCTCTACACACACACACACAGACACACAGACACACACACACACACACACATACACCACGACCCTCGTCTCGATTCCTCCCTCTACGTTAAAACATTTAGTCAAAATTTGACTAAATGTAAAAAGGAAAACACACACACACACACACACACACACACACACACAAACACAAACACACTCAGACGCACACACACACACACACACGCACACACACACGCACACACATACACACACACACCCACACACACACCCACACACACACACACACACACACACACACACACACACACACACACACACACACGCGCGCGCACACACCGACTTGATCGCAGATAACTTCAATGTGACCTTGACATTCCGTAAAACGCACAGCCTAAACATCAGAAGTTATCAAAATGGGAAGGTTTAGTACAATTTATAAAAGACTGTAAGTCTATAGAGCTCTGCTCCGTGTAAAGCCTGAAATTTAAAAAAATGCTAAAAATAACCTCTTTGCACTTTGAAGAGCACAGCCATAGAAACGCACCAAGATATTCCACTTTCAAAAGAAATAATAATCTACCCTCAAAAACGTGTTTTCACGGCATAAAGTCCAAAAAATCTCAATTACTAAAATGTTTCCTTATCACTCAATTACAGAGTCAAATGATGATCGATTATACTTCTTCTTCGAAAGTAAAAAGCAATTAAATGATGCATACGCTACAGATTATACGGCTGCTGAAATTGTTTCGCGCAAGAAATCAGCTTCCTCTAAAGAAGAAAGCTGCCATTCACAGTAAAGCAGTTTTATATAAAGAAGAAATCTGAAAGAACTGTACACGCCGGCCTTAAAACGATAACGAACGACTTTAATTTCACGTAAAGGGCTCATTAGTCAAGGTACAACAGTCTCCGCTTTCTGACAGTCTTGCAGCAGTAAACAAATTCATCGCTCGACGAAGCGTGTCATTTCAACTCCTTTGTGTTCCAAGGACCTGCGATAACGATGATTTAACGGCAGTAAAAAAACAGGTCTTTTCTCGGCTGGGAGGCAAGAAGGACTCTTCAAGACGACTGATTTATAACGCCTCTCCATTTTTTTTTTAAATGCAAATTTTGCCCACGTGACCAGTGTGAGAAAACGTGGCTCGGGATCAGAGGTCACGTCAGAGGTGTTGCACGCGCGTGTTCGGATTTTCTGCGCGGATGAGCAGAAAACACCTTTGAGACCTCGACACACCCTGATTGCCGCTCTGATAAAAAGGGAGATCACCTGAATATTAAGTCAAGTCAAAGCACACATATGCAGGGAAGCATCTATTTTAAAACCTTCACACATCTCAGAAAATTAGGTCTTAAGAGTAGGGAGATCATCTGAATATTAAGTCAAGTCAAAGCACAAAGATACAGGGAAGCATCTATTTTAAGACCTCTACAAATCTGAGAAAATAAGGTATTAAATCGGCGAAGTCGACTTCACGAAGTCATCTTCACATCCTGTGCATTGTACAATGGTACATGTCCATGTACCTGATATATTAAGCCTCTTTGGTGAGAGGAGACCTCACTGTAAAGAACACCTTTTGTTGTCCCTTTGTCATAACAAGTCACGTGTAATGCAGGGACACTGTTGCCAGGTACGTACTATGGATGCCCTTTCATCACAGGTATCCATATGGAGAACAAGGTTATTCTGGTAGGAACAGAATGCTACCAACATCAAAAAGAACAGCATGGTGCAACACACACACACACACACACACACACACACACACGCACTCACACACACACACACACGCACATACACGCAAACAAACGCACAAACTACTAGACATAGCAAAGGTGAATGAAATAGCTGTAACGTTTTTCTTTCTTTCTTTGGTGTTTAACGTCCTTTTCAACCATTCAAGGTTATATCGCGACGTGGGAAGGGTGGAGATGGGATATAGGGGAAAAGGGGGAGATGGGATAGAGCCACTTGTTAATTGTTTCTTGTTCACAAAAGCACTAATCAAAAAATTGCTCCAGGGGCTTGCAACGTAGTACAATATATGACCTTACTGGGAGAATGCAAGTTTCCAGTACAAAGGACTTAACATTTCTTACATACTGCTTGACTAAAATCTTTACAAACATTGAGCTGTAACGTTAGAGTAACTGTAGTTAAGAGAAAAAAAAATAAAAAAATAAAAAAATAAAAACTGTCTATCATATGAATACATGTCCAAGCTAGGTATTAAGGATAAGCGGAAAGAAGTAGAAAAAATAAAAAATAAAAAGACCCATGAAGAAGGATGCTCCCCGCTCAAAAAAAAAAAAAAAAAAAAAAAAAAAAAATAAAAAGAAGGGTTGCAGCAGCCTGCATGCAACTGAGGTAAAAAAAAAAACAAAAAAAAAAAAACATGGTGCAGCACAAAGACACTCAAAGCATTTAAATTAAACACGGCGACTTTAAGCAAAGCTTACACACGTGCTCTTAAAAGGCAATATTATACGCGTATCTGACTAGGCGGACGATGCGGGGTGCAGTGTATGAGAAACTTCCTGCCCGGAGAATTTGCCGATCATAGACCTCACCTGATATCCCGTGTCAAAACACGAGAGTAGACGAGACAAAAAGACCGTGACGGGCGCCATCTGCTGGAATCTTAGCGAAGGTCAATGGCGGCGTTCAGGGCCCGTCACTCTGCCGCTCCCGGTCAAGGGGAGGCAACGGCACCGCTCTCCGAAGAAGAAAACACCCAATCTCTCATTGTTGTTCGACGCACGCCGGTGAAAAAAATCTATAAGAGTTAATCAGCGTTTGATTCGGATGCAGACAGGAGGCGAGACATGTAAATCATGCGAGCCCCTGTTTTGACTCTCGCGTGAAGGAGGCGCACACGCATGCGCGTGCACGGCCGATTGGGCCCAGAATCTGCATGATTAAAGCTCCTTCCATTTGGCTGCTTGCGCGTTCAGAAGGGCGTCAAAAGCCCAGTGATATTTTTTTCTTAAGGAGAAATTATTTAGAATGAAAAAAAGACAATCTGTGAGCTGACGCGTGTAATGTCTGCAGTAGGCATGCAGCACGCGAAGACAGTCCCATTTCCATTCTTAGCTGTTGTTTTCTTCTTCGTCTTTAGCGTTCATGGGTTGAAACTTCCAGGTACACTGGCGTTTTTTTTAACCGTTTTTACCCCGCCATTTAGGCAGCCATACGCCGCTTTTGGGGGAAGCATGCTGGGTATTTTCGTGTTGCTATACACCCACCGAACTATGACATTGATTACAGGAGTTTTAGTGCCTCCATGTACACACAAAGGGGGATAAGGCACTAGCAGGTCTGCACATAAGTTGACCTGGGAGATCGGAAAAATCTCCACTCTTAACCCACAAGGTATTGTTTTGAAAAAGATTAAAACCTCGCCGATCAAAACTACTGCAACGATACCAATACCAGTAATACATACTTTATTTTGTTCATTAAAATAGGCTCATGCAAAATTGTCTGTCAGACATGTTTAAATATACATCTGTGAGTGTAAAAGTCCAATACGACCTTTGACGCAACAACTAAACGTACATTCACATTAGTATGATTTAAATCAACTACTGCGCATGCGCTATACTGACTGTCACTTGAAGCGATCAACAGGCCGCTTTGAATGTATCGACAAACCTGTGTCTTTGTGAGAAAGAACAAAAGCAGTGCGTTCAGGTTCATTCTGTAAGTTTGATAGTTTGACTAAACTTATTAAAACAGTTTAATGTTCAGACCCCCCCCCCCCTCTCTCTCTCTCTCTCTCTCTCTCTTTCTTTCTTTCTCTCTCTCTCTCCCTCTCTCTCTCTCCCTCTATCTCTCTCTCTCTATTCTTTTTTGACAATTCGAACTCCAAACAACATTGTGTATGGTGAATTGGGAAGACATCCGCTGTATATATTAAGTCTGCTGTCAGATGTGTGAAACACTGGTTTACACTGCTGAAGCAACCTGATTCAAGATATTCCAAGATTGCATATAAAACTTTATGTAATTTGGCATCGAAGGGCCACACAAATTGGGTCTCACATGTGCAGAGTCTTTTATGTTGTAATGGTTTTGCTGCTGTGTGGATGTACGGAATGGTTGGGAATGAGAAGTGTTTCTAACAAGCGTTTAACAGACGTTTACAAGATTGTTTTTGTCAAGAATGCAGTGAACGTTTTGACATTTATAATTGTTACAAAACATGCTTGGAAAAAGAGAAATACATTGAATTAATCGAAGATATTAAGTACAGAGTTGCTCTTACTCGTTTCTGCGCAGGAGTATCCGAAATCAACGCTCACAAGTTTCGGTACGCACCAAACCAAACGACAAGACACTGTCCTCTATGTACAGCTGATACAGAAGATGAACACCATGTTGTATAATTTGTATGTCCTTTTTATCAAGATCTTCGAGCAAAGTATTTGGAAATCTCGAACTCTAAGACGCTGCAACAACAACTTGTGTATTTCCGTGGCAGTAATGAGGATAATGTGATGAACAGCTTCAGCGGATTTGTGTTCTTCATGTTACAGAAGAGACGAACCCTTATAAATCAGGTTCAGTGACATGTCATCAGGGTCTTAATGTATTTGTTGAATTTTATGCGTGACTATAATTTATAACTGTGCAGATACTATTGCTGTTATTTTAACCACTATTGTAAGGGGCTGTGGCCTTAGACAATTAAAGATTTGTTCTTGTTTTTACATTTAGTCAAGTTTTTAACTAAATGTTTTAACGTAGAGGGGGGAATCGAGACGAGGGTGTGGTGTATGTGTGTGTGTGTGTGTCTGTCTGTCTGTCTGTGCGTGTGTGTGTGTAGAGCGATTCAGACTAAACTACTGGACCAATCTTTATGAAATTTTACATGAGAGTTCCTGGGAATGATATCCCCGGAAATTTTTTCATTTGTTCGATAAATGTCTTTGATGACGTCATATCCGGCTTTTTGTAAAAGTTGAGGCGGCGCTGTCACACCCTCATTTTTCGATCAAATTGATTGAAATTTTGGCCAAGCAATCTTCGACAAAGGTCGGATTTTGCATTTCAGCTTGGTGGCTTACAAATTAATTAATGACTTTGGTCATTAAAAATCTGAACAATTGTAAAAAAAAATTTTTTTATAAAACGATCCAAATTTACGTTCATCTTATTCTTTATCATGTTCTGATTCAAAAAACATATAAATATGTTATATTTGGATTAAAAACAAGCTCTAAAAATTAAAAATATAAAAATTATGATCAAAATTAAATTTCCGAAATCGATTTAAAAACAATTTCATCTTATTCCTTGTCGGTTCCTGATTCCAAAAACATATAGATATGATATGTTTGGATTAGAAACACGCTCAGAAAGTTAAAACGAAGAGAGGTACAGTAAAGCGTGCTATGAAGCACAGCGCAACCGCTACCGTGCCAAACAGGCTCGTCACTTTCACTGCCTTTTGCACTAGCGGCGGACTACGTTCAGTTTCATTCTGTGAGTTCCACAGCTTGACTAAATGTAGTAATTTCGCCTTACGCGACTTGTTGTTCTTGTTCTCTCTATTTTTCATTATTGGACTCTCTCTCTTTCTCTTTGCCCCCCCCCCCCCCCCCCCCCCCTTGGCCTCCCCATAACCGGGCTCCCCTCCTTCCCGCTCCTTCTCTGTCTAACCGCTCGCATATCCTCATTCACTGCCTTCAACTGTCTTTAAAAAGAACATTTGTATTGTATCCCAAATAAAGTAGTATCGATTATTTTCCACGCATGCAAACTAAGCAAAGGGAAGAAGTCACTTTCACCTGTTACAGCTCAGCTACACACAAAACCTAATTGCATCCGCGGACAAAAGAAAAACAGAAACTGCACTCCGAATAAGACGAAAGCTTTACAAAAAAATTAAGTCCTTTTTTTCTCTGAAGGTAGACAGATGGGGAGAATCGATTGGTCAATTGCCAATAGATGGTGCGCATACACGTGGAACAAATTTGCATACACCTTGTGATCAAAGAAAAGGGACCCGACGAAGGACGTAATGAGAGGTGTGCCAGCACGCTAGGGAGACGTTAGAATTCTCATCAGACCCCCAAAGATCACGAAAGCGGCCCTACACGTTTCCGCCATTAGCGTAAGACTAATGAAGCGTTTGTTGCGCTGATTGTCAATTGCTAAACAGAGCTGACCAAAAAAGTTACTTTATGGAACGTTTAATTGTAGACAAAACGAACCATTCACCGGTACGTCGACCAGTTGGTCTTTGTAGTTGACGGACATTCAAATAATAATGAGACAATGGCAGCAACAGAAACGACAAATATTAAAACGTTCAAAGCGATTTCTTGGCAGGAATCAAGGATTGGAGTATTCGTTAATTCCTTGTCATTAAAATCCCACTCGCTTTTATTCAAGCTGCCTAAAATGTTATGCTCGTTTGAACTGAGGAAGTTTACTGTAAATTGAATTGCGAAAAAGTGTGCAATTATAGAATATAAGAAATGTTAAAGCACATACATTATTTGTGAAAAAATATATAGAGTCGTATGATTTACAGAACGTTGAGCATTTTCAAAGTCTGTGCAATGTTGTGTAATCTGCACTTACATGATTTGTAAGTGCCATGATGTTTATGGCATAATTATATGATTTGCAAAATGTTGTGTTATAATACTTTTAGTTTCATCTTGTGTAAGTGAATAATGTGTTGAATATTTTGAAATTATATATTTGGGGGAATGTTATGTACTTATTCAATTTGCGGATTACGTAGCGCCAATGCGATTGGTTGAATGTAGTATAGTTGCAGCAGTTGTGGAATGCTTTCCCCTCACAGAATTTGTGAAGTTTTACAATTTATGAATGTTGTGCATTTTTATAGTTTGTGGAGTTTGGTAAACTAGTATAATCCGTCGATCGCTGTTCAGTTTTGTGATTACTGCTGGACTGCTGTGCAACAATACTTTTTAGAAAATAATGCACTCATCTATTTGTGGAATGTTGAACATTAATATAATACGGCGATTGCTGCGCATCTGTGTAATTATATTGTTATATCATATAAAAGTGGAATATTGTTCGCTTAAATAATGAGTGGAACGTTGTGAGATAAAAAATATTTGTGAAATATGCACACTAAGATGATTGGTAAAATACAGTGCATTGGTTTGAAGTGTTAAAAGTAGTGCTCTTTTATACTTGTGATTTGCTTTTGCACTAATACAATTTCTATAATGTCGTTCAGGTTAATAATGTGTGACATGTAAAGCAGTTTTAGAATGTGATGAAAGCTGTACAGTTGTATAATGTGTGGACTTTTGTGGATTTTCATGATTTCTGGAATGATGTGTACTCCATTGTGTTGTGAAATGTTCTGCACGATTTGAGGATTGCTGATGCACAACATCCTCTTTGGAAGTCACATGGATGCTGAATACAATTAGTGTGTCACTGTTTTCATTTGCTGCCCCGTGCAAGGTGTGGTTTTATAGAATCAAACGATGCATGAATCTTTCTTTATTAACACGTAAAGCTGTGTAAGGCATCTTCTGACTTCGGGCAACTTAACTCACTCAAAAACAAAGTAGATAAATCAGACAGTCATTCATAGCTCTATCCATCCATCCACTCATCTATCCATCCATCCACCCATCTAACCATCTATCCATCCATCCACCCATCTAACCATCTATCCACCCATCTATCCATCAATCCATCCATCCATCCATATATACATACATCCATACATACATACATCCATCCATACATCCATCCATCACTCCATAACTCCATAACTCCTTCCATAACTCCGGTAATGAATAAGTTAGCAATTACATAAATAATTACCCGTAACTGTCGCCATCAATATCATAATCTTGATTGCAATTGGAAAAGAACTGATATTTTCAAGCGCTTACTGCTGCAACATGTGTACGCTGCTCGTCTATTTACCTGTCGGTTCACTGGAGAGCTGTGTCTTTTATGTAAAAAACGACAACTCAAAAAGAAAATGGGGGGAAAAAAATCAAGAATTAATCTTGCAACAAGTCAAAAGGGGCACGTGACCACCGTATGCCTGCTACTTGCGCACGTCATCCTCGCGTCTTGTTCTCGCCTCAGTCGCGAGACAAAAGTTCAGGCATGCGCACGCGTCAACTTCCGTTTTGAAAGGGCCTGGACAAGACGGCTTAAGACGGGACAACAATGCTGCAGGGTGATGATCTGTGAGCTGTGCTCTTTGTTCCTCTCAGGTTTCGTCTGCCCAGGTTTGTGTGTGTGTGTGTGGGTGTGTGTGTGTGTGTAGGTGTGTGTGTGTGTGTTTGAGTGTGTAAGTGTGTAAATGTGTTTGTGTGTGTATGTGTGTGCGCGCGCGTGTGTGTGTGTGTGTGTGTGTGTGTGTGTGTGTGTGTGTGTGTGTGTGTGTGTGTGTGTGTGTGTTTGCGGGTTTGTGTGTGTGTGTGTTTGTTTGTATGTTTGTGTGTGTGTGTGTGTGTTTGTTTGTGTGTTTGTGTGTGTGTGTGTGTGTGGAGGGGGTTAGTGAATGAGTGACACAACGAAAACGATGGAGGGAGGGAGAAGGTGCTAAAGCAATGAGAGAAAACAACAACCGCACATTGTTCAACGGGCAGTGTATCTTTAGGTCAAGGAAACACTGTTGACTTATCTATCAGTAACAACCCTCTTCTGAAAAAAAATGGTTTTCGTATTATGCCTGTATAATTTACTTTATGGGGTGATAAATTATTGGACTGACTGACTGACTGACTGACTGACTCACTGACTGACTGACTGACTGACTAACTAACTAACTAACTAACTAACTAACTAACTAACTAACTAACTAACTAACTGTCTAACTAACTAACTATCTACCTATCTAACCAACTACCTACCTAACTACATAACTACCTAACTACCTAACTAACCAACTAACTTACTAACTAACTAACTAACTAACTAACTAACTAACTAACTACCTAACTAACTAACTAACTAACTAACTAACTAACTAACCTGCATCAGTAGGAATAACATAGCACGCGAAATACGCAAGGTAGCAAAACAATCTGTTCAGGGTAGATAATTGGTTTCACTTTCTTTTCGTATGTCAAAGTTGCAAAGTTGTGCCTGTTGTGATTTTTTGTCGATTTTTAATTCCGTTTTTGTCTGGTCGATTTTGAGGGTACCCTTACTTGAGCAGCGGACACGTGATCGCTGTAACAGAAATATTTAATCCAAAAGGACCTGGTGTTCCTGACGGTTAAATGAACGGCCGTAACTGGCATATAAAGTTTTAATGAAATGACACGGGAATTAATGCTTTACTTTGTGTTTGAAATGTGTTGCAATCAGTGTTTGGCCGAGAGAGAGAGAAATTCAAGTTTTACGCCCTCACGGCAAAGCCATTAGGGGCATGTTCCCGGGTTTTAACCCGACTTTAGATGAGATACACAAGTGTATGCGTGTTTAGGTGGTATCAGCCATCTGCACTTATGGCAGAATGACCGAGGTCTTTTACGTGGATACTGTCTCTGGGTCTGCACATAAAGTTGACCTGTCTCCGTCCCAGCCCGGATTCGAACCAGCGACCTTTCGATCACAAGTCCAGTGCTCTACCACCTGAGCTACCCGGGCCCCCACAGTGTTTGGCCAAGTTTAGTTTGTTTTATTTGTAGCTTCCAGTCAACTACCACCCTTGGTGGCTAATAATCAACCTATCTACCTTCCTTGTTTACTCGGTCAGTCTCTCTTGCACTCATTCAATCACTCACCCTCCCGCCACCCCTCTCCCCACCCAAGCGTAAATCTTTTTTTTTCTTCGTTTTTGTATGTGCTAATATGATTTTATCCATTCATGCAACGTCACAGTCGAATTGTCACTCTGAGCCTCGAACGACCAAACTCACTTTCATTTCAGAAAGAAAAGACAGAAAAAAGGAAGCAAAAAATAACTTTACAAAAATAACATAACTCAAATTTTTCCCCAGTTGTAATTCCCACACGCTCAAAAAACCCTGTGATCCAAACACTTTCAACCCTAATTCCTAGGGACGCACTGAAAACGCCGAACATCATCCCTCTGCGCCAACGGGGCCCCATCGCTCCGATCGGCCAGCGCGGAACGATTGTCTCCCCTGGAAAGAGGCTGTAATCACAGTAAGTGGCCGTCGCTCGTTCCACTTGGGGGCAGGGCGACAAAAAATGGCGGGCTGTAATTAACGTCTGATTGGTCCAAAGCCGGCCGCCAGGGGGAGCGGAGGATGGCGGCAATTCAGCGGTAGCCAATCAACTAGGAGTAGTGTAGTTGTCAGTAAAGGGGGTTGTTTTGCTCACTTTTTTCGCTTGGTGTGTGTTTGTGCGAAGACGGAGTAGAAGACAGACACACACATGTTCACAAGCACATACGCACGCATACACATACACACACACACACACACACATACACACACACACATACGCACGCATACACACACGCACACACACACACACACACGCACACACACACACACACACGCACACACACACACACATACACATACACCCCCGCATCCACATACACATTCACATACACATACACATACACAAACACAGATACAGATACATATTCATACACATACACAAACACATACACATACACATACACATACACACACACACGCATACACATACACATACACATACACACACATACACATACACATACACGTCCGCATGTACAGGCATTTACACGGGCAGACAAGCACTGCAGATGCTCCCATCAGTTATGGTAGAGTTGCCCCGCTTGGATCCAAGGCGAATGTTTACTTTAATTCAATTACGTATGTGAACGTTTAAATCGGTTTAAGTTGTCGATTGATCATTTGCGACATTATCATTTCAACGAAAGGGAAAAGGGATTTCTGTTTGCTGCAAATCGATAAAAGATGGAATTGTATTATTAAACTAATATGAGTAAATAATCCAAGCAATTGTCGTGTTACTTCCACAAAAAAGCGCTGACACATCGAAACATCACTACCCCTTTGGTTTAAACACAATTTTATTCAAAATACATGACATGAAACAATTGACAAAAATGCAGCTAGGACACGAACTCAAGCAAATGCTTATCTGACGTGACCATAACAATACTAAGTTACACAAGTATTCATGATGGTGGACAACACAATTGTTAACCAGAAGAACAAAATGTAGGAGGGGGGTATGGGGAACTTAATCAAAACAGAAGGATCTACAGAGAAGAAAAAGAAAAAAACAAAAAGAAAGAGGTGGAGGGACCCGTGCCGGAGACGCAACAATGCCAATTCCGGGGACGCCACTGTTACATGGACATAAGTGGAAGTGATCGTGTTCGACTACTCTCAGCCTCAGTCTGTGGTACACTCGGGCACCAAAGAAAAACGTCAACGGAATGTGTATTGGTTATCATTTTTAGAACGTGTCCATAAGCAGTCTGTTTGTTAACCTTCTTCATGTTGTTATTGTTTGAAACGTGTATCAAAGAAAATGAATAAATCACGCTTAAACCAAAACGTCAATGGCTTAAATCTTAAATGTATACGATGTGGCAGATTAATCACAAGGCTTTTTTTGTTAAACTTATTTATATTACATCGATGGGATAAGTCGGCTAGCAGAGTGTTGTTTTCTGTATCGCAGCGATCCCATTAGCCTAATATTACCGTGTGTGAATGTTAAATGTACATGATGAGGCCGACTAATAAAAAGGCTTTTTTTAAACTAAGTTATTTTACATCAATGGGATAAGTCGGCTAGCAGAGTGATGTTTTCCGTATCGCAGCGACCCCCATTAGCCTAATATTACCGTCTTTTACGACAGACTGACGCAAAAAATTTAATTTGGAGCAATCTCAATTAACCGCACACAGGGTCGAATGCCAGAACAACGACCAATAGGCGTGAGCTATCGTGAAAGCAGCGTGATCACGTGACAAAGTCGACGGTAACGAGGCTCCGCGAGTGGCTGTGAATAAATCTGATGCTCCCCGTAGAACGATGAAAGTTGGCTTAATCCATTCCATTATACAATTAATCAATTAACAGCCTGACTGTGCCGGTGTACACACGCTAGCTCTCGAAAGCGATGAAGATGACGAGACTCGTACAATGGTACAGTGGTACCTGCCCTCGATACCACCTCTCCATAAAGACCACCTGCCCAGTAAGACCACCTGCCCTCGATACCACCTCTCCATAAAGACCACCTGCCCAGTAAGACCACCTGCCCTCGATACCACCTCTCCATAAAGACCACCTGCCCAGTAAGACCACCCATAAGGATCCCAGACGGTTTTTACGACTATATAAATCACCTGTCTAAAGAGACCACCTGTCTAAAGAGACCACTTTTGCTCAGTCCCTTGGGTGGTCTCTTTGGGAAGGTTCGACTGTATTGTGAATTAGTCTGACAGCTGCTGTACACACCGGCACGGTTGGCCTAGTGGTAAGGCGTCCGCCCCGTGATCGGGGGGTCGTGGGTTCGAACCCCGGCCGGGTCATACCAATCATTGGCAATCCAGTGGCTGCTCCGCCTGGCGTCTGGCATTATGGGGTTAGTGCTAGGACTGGTTGGTCCGGTGTCAGAATAATGTGACTGGGTGAGACATGAAGCCTGTGCTGCGACTTCTGTCTTGTGTGTGGCGCACGTTAAATGTCAAAGCAGCACCGCCCTGATATGGCCCTTCGTGGTCGGCTGGGCGTTAAGCAAACAAACAAACAAAAAAAGCTGCTGTACAGAATCTGCCGCTATAAACAATTAAGTTAAGTACACCCTTACTATCATATAAAACATATTGCAAATGACGACAGACGTGTCCAGATTTTAATGTGGGCGATGAGCATCCTTCCACTTGAACGCATAGAAACAAGCTATAGCCCAGTGTCTGTCTAGTGCAGAATGGAACAAATCCAAACACAAAGAGACTGCCAACGTTCCAAAATTCAGAATAAAAAACAAGAAAGGTAGGTTGTTGGAACGTTTGTTATTGACAAAACAATACATTCACAGATATTTCGACCCAACGGTCTTTTAAGTGAACAGACAAACACATATTCACACAAAACTTATCAGTTTTCGCCAAACCGTCAGGAAGCCAAAACGAATGAATGAAACGAGTGGCGAAAACTGATTGTGTCCAGATAAGTTTTGTGTGTATATTTGTTTGTCTGTTCACTTAAAAGACCGCTGGGTCGAAATATCTGTGAATGCAGAATGGAACAGTTTTGTTGAATTATATTTGCAGATTGACAATACATTTTTGCAAGAAATCATTTTCCCCCATCCGTATTAACTGTTCTCTTCTTCTTAATATTTATGTGCAGCTTTGTTCCACAGTTTACGAGATTTCTTTTGCGAGATAAAAACATCCACTTGTGTTTTTACATTTAGTCAAGTTTTGACTAAATGTTTTAACATAGAGGGGGAATCGAGACGAGGGTCGTGGTGTATGTATGTGTGTGTGTGTGTGTGTGTGTGTGTGTGTGTGTGTGTGTGTGTGTGTGTGTGTGTGTCTGTGCGTGTGTGTGTGTGTAGAGCGATTCAGAGTAAACTACTGGACCGATCTTTATGAAATTTAACATGAAAGTTCCTGGGAATGATATCCCCGAACATGTTTTTCATTTTTTCAATAAATACCTTTGATGACGTCATATCCGGCTTTTTGTAAAAGTTGAGGCGGCACTGTCACACCCTCATTTTTCATTTAAATTGATTGAAATTTTAGCAAAGCAATCTTCGACGAAGGCCGGACTTTAGTATTGCATTTCAGCTTGGTGGCTTAAAAACTAATGAATGAGTTTGGTCATTAAAAATCAGAAACTTGTAATTAAAATCATTTTTTTTATTAAACGATCCAAAAACAATGTCATCTTCTTCTTCGTCATTTTCTGATTCCAAAAACATACACATATGTTATATTTGGATTACAAACAAGCTCTGAAAATTAAAAATATAAAAATTATGATTAAAATTAATTTTCCGAAATCGATTTAAAAACAATTTCATCTTATTCCTTGTCGGTCCCTGATTCCAAAAACATATAGATATGATATGTTTGGATTAAAAACAAACTCAGTAAGCTAAAAAGAGTAGACATACAGAAAAGCGTGTTATCCTGCTCAGCGCGACCACTACCGCACTATTCTGCATGGCTTGTCGATTTCACTGCCTTTGCCACGAGCGGTGGACTGACGAAACTACGAGTATGTGGTCTTGGTGAAAAAAGCAGTGCGTTCAGTTTCATTCTGTGAGCTCGACAGCTTGACTAAATGTTGTTATTTCGCCTTACGCGACTTGTTTTCTTCTACTTTCGTTGCTTGACAATGGTATATTAAGTGGAGGAGCTACCTTTAAATAAACCGTTTTTCTCTTCACCACAATATTTATGAAACAGAACTGTTTGTGTTAAAATTTGGTGTGCTTTTGCTTCAATGTATGTAGAGTAATGGTAAATGATCACAAACAAAATGTGCTTTTCGATTGACTTAGTAAAAATTATTAAATGTAAAATAAGCAATGCGATGAATCAAAACATGTCAGTTTACGGATGACAAGATCATTTCAAAACTATTCATCGGAATGATTTCAACTTTTGCAGAAATGTTTAAGACATTCTGATAAATGTTTCGTTCGAGAGGATAAGCTGTAAGAACAAAGTTACAGTGACGTAAGAGTAGTATAAGAGTATTGGCTCATCCTTCTCTTGAGGTTCATACAAACAAGGGGTCAATGGAGGCCCATGAGAAGCTCTGTGGGTCGACAGCGTCGCTGCGACGGACTGCGGACTTACAGACCGGATTGATGATATAGCATGGATGGGAACGCAGAAGAAGAATACAAACAATATGAGGGTCTGCCTATTAAAGGCATACATGTGGTTATAGAAGAGCCTGTCTCGGACAGAGGTTTAGATGGCTGCAGAACAGTCTGCTAGATACAGGCTTTCGTCTTTCCGTTTTGAATTTCAGAAGGGCCTGCCCGCCGAAGGTATATAGACAGCTATAGAACGCCTGCTTGGGGAAGGCGTACACGTGGTTGGTATGAGCTTCCCTATTTGACAAACCTGATTTAATTCGTGTAAAAGAATCATGTCTGCCTTGTCATGCTGAGAATGGTAACGGAGGGGATACACGTCGGGATAAATGTAATGGATATGTGTGTTGATGTCATCCCGAAGCACCGTCGAACATCAATTTAAGAATAAGCATTTGAAGTAAGCATTACAGGAACGGAGATGTTTTCGTTTCTCATTTGAAAACAAGAAAAGTACCAAATCCAATCATGACCAAAACGAATGAAGCAACATATTATCCCCCTTTGATTTCCATAGTTTTATTCATCCTTTCTGCACCAGGCTATACTTTATTAATAGTATTTTAATAGTAGTTGTACAGGCATGGTGGTCATCACAAGCTGTACCAACGTGCACGGTGGGTCCTGTGATCACGGCAACAGATGCAGGCACAGCAGATTCCCAGTCTAAGGGCGACAACCTCAATAATCCAGCGAAGTGCTCGCTGCTGATCGATTACACGGAGAGAGAGAGAGAGAGAGAGAGAGAGAGAGAGAGAGAGAGAGAGAGAGAGAGAGAGAGAGAGAGAGAGAGAGAGAGAGAGAGAGCGAGAGCGCGAGAGAGGGAGAGAGACACAGAGAGAGAGAGAGAGAGAGCGCGCGCGAAAGAGACAGACAGACACAGACAGACACCTAGCCAGACAGAGAGAGAGAGAGAGAGAGAGAGTGAGAGAGAGAGACAGACAGACAGACACAGAGAGAGAGAGACAGAGACAGACAGAGAGAGACAGAGAGAGATAGAGAGAATAAGAAAGAGGAAGAGAGACAGAGACAGAGAGACAGAGAGAGGCACAGAGAGAGAAAGAAAGAAAGAGAGAGAAACTGAAACTGAAACTGAACTTTATTTCCAAAGGATAGAGGTTTTAGGCAAAGCGAGAGAGAGAGAGAGAGACAGAGACAGAGACAGAGACAGAGACAGAGACATAGACAAACAGAGAGAGACAGAGAGATATATAAAGAGAATAAGAGAGAGGGATCGAGAGAGAGAGAGAGAGAGAGAGATAGAGACAGAGACAGAGAGAGACAGAGAGACAGAGAGAGAGAAAGAAAAAGAGAGGGAATGAGAAAGAGAGGGAAAGAGAGAGAGAGAGAGAGAGAGAGAGCGAAAGAGACAGAGAGAGCGAAAGAGACAGACAGACAGACAGACAGACAGAACGAGCGAGTGTGCAAGCGAAAGAGAAAGACTCGACATTAAATGAGAAAATGGAAATTTGTCACAGAACAAGGTGCAATATTGCCGGACTAATAACGGCAAGTTGCGCACAGTTGTAGGCTAAGAGGAACAAAACACCCAGCAATCATACGCCCATTATCACTCCTCTGGCCTTACCTTGCTTAATCTGGCGCTATGGGAGGAGGAGCTTTTATTAGCAAAATGAATTTATGGATTATGCGTGTGTTTCTTTTCTTTGGGATGTGGGTGGCTTGCAGTGTGATTCAATCATCTACTCATAAGCTGTTACCCCCCCCCCCCCCCCGCCCCCCCCCTAATTCCTCGAGCTCCCATTCACCTCTTCCCCCTTCCGCCTGATGATTTGCCGTTTATTTGAAGCACTTTGCATGACCTCTGTGACCTGCGCTTTATTTGCATCAGAATACAATTTTGTGTAAGGTCTTTAATTAAAGACAATTACGTTTTCAGTGTGATGTACTATTTCCTACGCATCAAAAAGTGGTGAACATATTCATTGGTCAGATACACAGATTCCCATTATTCTGGTATTTTCTTTCGGGGGTGGGGTGTGCGCGGGGGGTGTCTCAAAACTGCCTTGCTTTTATTATTACCTCTACCACCGCCACCTTTACACTGCCGCAATAATCTCGACGACTGAATGTTTCCCCTCCAATTTCATTAGGTACCATTATCTGAGGGAGAAAAGCATGTCAAGTTCTCGCAAATGAAGCAGATTTGTGATGAAATTCGACATATTAATTAACAAAACTCGACACTAGCTTTTTATATTGGTCGGAAATGTAAACATGTGTATTTAAAAAAAAAATACAGGCAGAAATGTCATTCATCTCCCCGTTGTTGGCAGTAAACAACGAATTATTCCACGACACACTATTCAATAGAACAGAGATCGCAGGTACCTACCACCCCCCCCCCCCCCCCCCCCATTCTTCTTCTTCTTCAGCGTTCCAGAAATTCTGGTGACGTGTGAGCTCGTTTGCCCATTTGGGTTCCCCACACTATTCTTACTCTGAGAGCATAGTCAGCGTCACTCCGCTTTCGTTGGGTAGGCATGCTGGGTATTTTCGTGTTCCCATAACCCACCGAACTCCGACATAGATTACAGGATCTTTTCCGTGCGCACTTGGTCTTGTGCTTGCGTGTACACACGAAGGGGGTTAAGTCACTAGCAGGTCTGCAATAAGTTGACCTGGGAGATCGGAATTCAAATGCACATGTTGCGATCTTACGTACAAAGTCGACAACATCAGAAAAGTAAACTGATCAACGTTTACAAACAAACGGTAAGAACAACCGTGAGAAGTTTATTACCCATGATGCAATGACACGCGACCCATGATACAAACCCAAGAGAGGTATTTTCAGAATTCGTCTATTACTAAAATGCGGCGTACAGTGTTTGCGAATTCCGAAAATACCTCTCTTGGGTTTGTATGGGTTGTGAAAGAGTTTGTTTGTTTGTTTGTTTGTTTGCTTAACGCCCAGCCGACCACGAAGGGCCATATCAGGGCGGTGCTGCTTTGACATATAACGTGCGCCACACACAAGACAGAAGTCGCAGCACAGGCTTCATGTCTCACCCAGTCACATTATTCTGACACCGGACCAACCAGTCCTAGCACTTACCCCATAATGCCAGACGCCAGGCGGAGCAGCCACTAGATTGCCAATTTTAAAGTCTTAGGTATGACCCGACCTCCCGATCACGGGGCGGACGCCTTACCACTAGGCCAACCGTGCCGGTGTCACGATTTCATCTTTCGCCTGTGTAACTATTTCCCCCTCGACATATACTCAAGACTGAAATGTTGTTTCCTGGTAAAATTAAGAAGTGAAATTATTTATGGACGAAAAGCATGTCAGTTTCTTGCATGTGAAGAAAATTGGTGGTAAAATGTAATAGATTTCACCCCCAAAATCGAATTCTTCCAAAACGTGTACTGAGTGGTTACGTCCCTTGAGTAAGAAGGAAAACATTTTAGGATGAATCAAATTTCTAAGTTAAATAAAACAAATTGGTTGGACAAATTTGGCCCCATGAATGTAAGGTACACAAGGTCGCTCATCAGTACTATTGAATGGTGGTTTTTTTTGTTGAGTGTAGAGCTTATACTAGATCAACGAGGCCGAGAAGCGAAATATCAACACGGCGAAAGATGAAAACGTCACACCGGTCTGAAAGAGTGAATACTCTTGCTCCAAGTGAGAAAAACTGTATTCGCGTGCTTCTTGTCCACGTGCCTGTAATGTCACATGGGAGAGTTTGACTCTCTAAATAAGTATTTACTCTTTCACTACCCATCCACAACAACAAAAACCAGAGTTATTTCCTAACATCGTCTATTGGCAAGCACGTTGCAGCTCATGAATTAGTTAATTGTTATCGTAGCATACTTTTATTTAAATGTCTGCCTTCTTGAATTATCTAAGCCTGATAAGCATTGTTATCGTAGCATAGTTTGTGTTTCGAATGTCTGCTGTCTTGATTTATCTGAGACCGATAAGCTGATATGGCTGCTGGAGAACCGACATGAGAGTCATGCAAGTTTAAAAACATGGTAATATTATCAAATTCAATGTCTGCACCAAACACAACTCAAACAGTCTTGTTTCGGCAAACCGACAGCGCTTACAACACAACCGAGCTAACTAACCAGCTCCAGCCATGATTGTGTTAGAGACCCAGTTCCCGTTCACCGCTCGTATCGTCTTGCAGCAATGATTGTGTTAATGCGGCATTTCGACTAGCAATTGCTGATTATCCACGCCTGCGCTCCCCTTGGGCAGAGCATTTTGCAGCGCTCCTCATGCGTACGACGCCCGCCGCCATCTTGAGACGCTCGGCGCGAGGAGAAAATTGCTCTCTAATAGAGAAGAGTGCGGCGAGCAAGGGCAGACAAACGCGGGAAATTGACTGGCTTGGAGACAGCGATTGGCTGTGATGGCCGAGTCCCGGAGGACAATTCACGCCGTCACCCTCTGTTTTGTTCCGCACGGAGAAATGCCCTGCCGCGGCCGCAAAATGCAGTTAACACTTCCACTGAGAGAAAGAGAGGCATAATCAGCGATATTTGCAAGGAAATAAACAACGCGCGAGTTTAGTTGTAGAGGGCTGATTTGCGAGGAACTGGAACTGTCCAAAAACTAGTTTTAAAAGGAAATAAAGACCGTGTGAGTTTAGTTATGGAGGACCGATTTTCTAGGAATTGGAATCGTCCAAAAACTAGGTTCAAAAGGAAATAAAGACCGTGTGAGTTTAGCTATGGAGGACCGTTGTGCTAGGAACAGGAACCGTCCAAAAACTAGATTCAAAAGAAAATAAACACCGCGCGAGCTTAGTTATAGAGGGGCGATTTGCTAGGAACTGGAACCGTCCAAAAACTAGAATCAAAAGAAAATAAACACCGCGCGAGCTTAGTTATAGAGGGCCGATTTGCAAGGAACTGGAACCGTCCAAAAACTAGGTTCAAAAGGAAATAAACACCGCGCGAGTTTAGCTTTAGGAGACCGATTTTTTTGAAATTGGAACCGTCCAAAAAAACTAGGTTAAAATGGTTTAAGGTTTTGTGATAGTTGTGCTGTCCAAGAATGCACACTATTGCAAACGATTTGAAATATGACGGCTTTTTGTCATAGAGAACAAATAACAAGCAAGAGCAAGAAGAGAAGGAAAACAAATAGCAGGAGGAGCTTGAATTGGGTATAAACCATGGCAGAGATTAAGAAGTCTCATTTATACAACCTAATTTAAAAAAAAAATAAAAAAAATAAAAAACGCACATAAAATCAGCTGTTGATACGTCAAAGTCTCGACCAAGAAAAACATGGTCAAGCCGGTCTTTTAGAAAGTGTGTTGTGTACGTTCGTAATGTTAAGGATTATAAGGTACGACACAATTTGGGAAACGTTTCTGGTCACATTTATCTACAGAAATCTGAGAAAAATTCACCGTACCATTATTTGAGGCGCAACTCGTTTTGATGGTTTACTCGATAATGATAATAAACCAAACAAAATGTGAACAGCGGGACGTTTACGTCGATCAGACGAAACCCGTTTTATTGTCGGAAAGCAAGACTGGAATCTAGGAAATGTCACCAGGCTTTACTTCTATCAATGGCGAAAAGGTACGACAAAGTAAAAGTAAGAATAGAGTAGATGCAATATGAATGGACAACTGAACATACTTTACCGTAAAGTACCGAGTATAAGCCCATACCATTGTAAACGCCCATCCCCCACCTTGGAGCAAAATCCGTGCAAAAGGCGAAGTACCGAGTAAACGCCCACCCCCCACTTTTGCATGGCTAAACACTGAAAAAACCGAAAAATCGAGAACAGGGAGAGAAAAAAGGAATGCCGAAGAATGTCGTGTCAGAGTTTCTTCCCCTTGCTTTTGGCGCTTCTTTCCAAGAAAATGCCGAAGCGAAAATCTTACTCAGTAGAATTCAAGAGTTTGGTGTGGACAGAAAACAAATTAGGATGTGGCGAGCTAACAGAGATGTCCTTCTGCAGCATGAAACTGGCAGAGAAAAGCGAAAGTTGAAACTGCACCCTTGTCGGACTGTGAAGTCGGAGGAGTTGGAGGTGATACTTTTTGAGTTTCTACAAGAAGAAAGAAGCGAAGGGCGAGTTGTTAGAAAAAAAGACTTGCAGAGAAAAGCGCGACAGTTAGGGGCGGGTCTGAAACTTCAAGACTTTGATGCGTCAAACATGTGGCTACAAAGGTGGAAAAAACGGCACCATGTATCCATTCGCCTCTGTACGTCCAGTAACCAGAAGGTGCCGGCAGATTTTGAGGATTTCAGGTTTTTCAAGTTGTTTTTAAATAAAAGCCGTAACAATTTTATAATACACAAAATATCTTCATGTTGTTTCACATTTGCTTTAGTTTGAACAAACATAACACTTTACATACCAGATGGTATCATTATATGAATCATGTCTAGAGAGAAAAACAAGTCGCGTAAGGCGAAAATACAATATTTAGTCAAGTAGCTGTCGAACTCACAGAATGTAACTGAACGCAATGCCATTTTTCAGCAAGACCGTATACTCGTAGCATCGTCAGTCCACCGCTCATGGCAAAGGCAGTGAAATTGACAAGAAGAGCGGGGTAGTAGTTGCGCTAAGAAGGATAGCACGCTTTTCTGTACCTCTCTTTGTTTTAACTTTCTGAGCGTGTTTTTAATCCAAACATATCATATCTATATGTTTTTGGAATCAGGAACCGACAAGGAATAAGATGAAAGTGTTTTTAAATTGATTTGGACAATTTAATTTTGATAATAATTTTTATATATTTAATTTTTCATATTTATATGTTTTTGGAATCAGCAAATGATGGAGAATAAGATAAACGTAAATTTGGATCGTTTTGTAAATTTTTATTTTTTTTTTACAATTTTCAGATTTTTAATGACCAAAGTCATGAATTAATTTTTAAGCCACCAAGCTGAAATGCAATACCGAAGTCCGGGCTTCGTCGAAATTACTTGACCAAAATTTCAACCAATTTGGTTAAAAAATGAGGGCGTGACAGTGCCGCCTCAACTTTCACGAAAAGCCGGATATGACGTCATCAAAGACATTTATCAAAAAAATGAAAAAAACGTTCGGGGATATCATACCCAGGAACTCTCATGTCAAATTTCATAAAGATCGGTTCAGTAGTTTGGTCTGAATCGCTCTACACGCACGCACACACGCACACACATACACCACGACCCTCGTTTCGATTCCCCCTCGATGTTAAAATATTTAGTCAAAACTTGACTAAATATAAAAATAGAAAAGAGAAACACTGAAATAAACACTGACGCAAACAAATCGACCCCAAACCTCTTTCGTAACCCAACCTCCCTTCCCACCACTTCTTTCTATTCAATATCCAACTTCCAATACCCCCGATCCCCCCCCCACCCCCACCACTGCCCCACTTTCTTTACCCTACACAAACCCCTCCCCCCCCCCCTCTGCCACCTCCACCTTCTCCTTGTCCAGTCACCCGCTCTAAAGCGCTCCCCGTCACAGGACGCCAAAAGACGACACATGCAAATGTAGGTAAATGCGAGTGAAAGCTGAGGAATCATTTCCCTGCACAAACACGTGGGCACCAGCGGCGCTTTGTGAGCGAACTACTTTGTGTGGCGCACGCCCCACTCCCGAAGACACCGGAAGGAGGCTGTGAGGCGCTCTTTGTGCGGAGTGATCGCGGGGCAAAGGGGACAGAAAAAGTCCATCACTGGGAACCGCTCTGTCTTCTGATGGTCGCCGCCTGAGTGGACCGGTGCTTGCCTACAATTGTGTCCCCCCATGTGAATTTGGTTACTAATCGTGGGTCGGGATGGGTAGAGTGTTCAAAGTCACCTGCGATCAAGTCGGTGATGGGTGTGCGTGTGCGTGTGTGTGTGTGTGTGTGTGTGTGTGTGTGTGCGCGCGTGCGTGCGTGTGTGTGCGTATGTGTGTGTGTGTGTGTGTGTGTGTGTGTGTGTGTGTGTGAACAGGTTAAACGGGCAAAATATTAAATCCATGAATGAGTAATACAAGAACAAAATGTTTGTTTAACTCACTCGTGTGCTCTGTTTTCTTAAACCGTCCTTCTATCCATCCATCCATCTTTCTATCCAGCAACCTATTTTTCATTAATATATATGCAACTACTCACATATCCATTTGACCATTCGTGACTTCGTTCTCATTAACACCAATGCATCCATTAGAACACAATCGTTTAATTTAAACCAAACACATTGTGTTGGTAATTGTTGAATACCTATTGTCAATGGATCAATTCCTTAACAACACCCGGCTTGCGTTTTCAACGAATAGCATAGTAATTGTTATATATACCCATAGACATTTGTTTTATCATAAATACCTCAATCGTCAGCGAGTCAGTAGATTTACTTTCTGACAATCTTTTCCTCATCATATAGTCTTACTTCTTCAAATGTCAATTTTCTGTACAGTTTCCACCAAGACGTTTAAAATACAACGTATGCCTTTTCTCGAGTTGTTGGCTTCAGATGCTTGTCAAATCTGCATGCTACTGCGTCCTGAAAAATAAGTTGCTACTCGTAATATTGCAATGCAACCCTAGAATGGTGAGCAGACCAAAATGCAAGTGTGACATGTGCAGGTGAAAATGTGAAACATGGCTTATGGCAGTTTGTGTTAAAACCAAAAACCAAAGAAAAAAATCCTGGATTGTAAAATGGCTAAAGGCAAAACATTATAGGCAACAACGTTGACCCCCTCCACCCCTCAAAACCCCCTTGAACCACCCCGCACCCCGTCATACTTACACACATGTTAGAATCAAAAACAAAACCAACCTTGAACCTTTTTCAAGAGGGGGTTCATCCTCCGTATAACACCGGCCTCATCAATTCAGTCTCACGCGCCCTGTGTATAAATACGCATTAACTACAAATACCCGTGTATCCCCTCAATTACTTCGTAATGAGATCGGTCGAAAAGACGGCGATTGTGGATGGGGGAGCAATTGGGAATGGTAATCATGTGTATTGGCAGGGCGGCAGAGTCAGCTATGCTTGGTTGAGTTTTTCTCTCCACCACCCCCCCCCCCCCCCCTCCATCCTCCCTTCCCCCCTACACTTCGCATGGTCGCAGCTTCCTGAATTCGTCATTTCTGACTATATGGCGCGGAGGATCCTTTTCTCAAAATAAACTGGTGGTCATATAATATGCATTTCTTTTGTCTTCAGCTGTGTGGATTTGTGTGGATGCGTGCTGAAGTTCCGTACTCTATTGTCGTCTGCGTGTCTGTCCGTCCGTCCGTTTGTCTGTCTGTCTGTCTGTCTGTCTGTCTGTCTGTCTGTCTGTCCGTCTATCTGTCTGTCGGCTGGTGTAGTCTTCCTGCGTAAGCGTACTCTATTTCTTTTTGCTCTCTTCTGTCTGTCTATGTCCTTCGGTGTCTCGCTTTGTGTCTCACTCTTTGTCTGTCTGCCTGTTTGTCTCTGTGTCGCGGTATCTATCTCTCTGTCTTTGTCTGTCTTTGTGAGCCCTATATCTATTTCCCCTCTCTGTCTGTATCTGTCCCTATGCATCAATCTCTCTGTCTTTGTCTGTCTGTCTCTCTTTATTTGTTTTCCTCTCTCTGCACCTGTCTGTTCGACTGCCTGTCTCACTTCTAACTGTTCATCGATGTGTGTGCGTGCGTGTGTGTGTGTGTGTGTGTGTGTGTGTGTGTGTGTGTGTGTGTTTGTGTGTGTGTGTGTGTGTGCCTGTGCCTGTGTGTGTGTGTGTGTGTGTGAGTATGTGTGTGTGCCTGTGTGTGTGTGTGTGCCTGTGAGTGTGTGTGTGTGTGTGTGTGTGTGTGTGTGTGCCTGTGCCTGTGTGTGTGTGTGTGTTTGTGTGAGTATGTGTGTGTGCCTGTGAGTGTGTGTGTGTGTGTGTGTGTGTGTGTGTGTGTGTGTGTGTCTGTGTGTATGTGTGAGTGTGTGTGTATGTGTGTGTGCCTGTGAGTGTGTGTGTGTGTGTGTGTGTGAGTGCGAGCGCGTGCGTGTGTGTGTATGTGTGTGTGTGTGCGTGTGTCCCTCACTTTGACCCCCCCCCACCTCTCTCTCAATGCTTCTCAAGAAAATAAAGTTTGTCTCAAGACAGACTGAAAGCAAAACGAAACAAATTCACAACACCACCAGAATACGAGTGAGGTGTTTTCATTTGAAACGAAACTTGAGCAAAAAGCCCTCGTAGTGAGTAGCCAGTCTGCAGCCTCTGGCTACTGTCTGTGTCTTCAACGCTCCTTCCTGGCCCCCTCCAAAAATCCCTCCCTGCAAATTGAGCAGATTAGCTCCCCTTTTCTTCTCCTCTGTAGAAGAGCAGAAAGGCCGCCAGTGCTTTGCGCCTCTCCGGCCGCGGAGAGCTGAAAGGGGCGGTAATCGAATTGATTTGGTGTTTATCGGACTTTCTCATCGCCATTCAGCGAAAGCAAATTGTTTTAAATTCCCCCTCCTTGGCAGCGATGTGACTCTCCACGGCTTG
>NC_090259.1:45168001-45198001 GCF_037325665.1 Littorina saxatilis
TCGTGAGGGCGTAAAACTTGCATTTCTCTGGACTGCAGATATTCTTTAGGACAAAAATATAATTTATGTTCTACTTAGGCCAAAAAAAAAAATAGGTCTGTTTACGGTAACATAGGCCAAAAAAATAGGGTCGGTAGGTCGGGATTTTTTTTTTTTTTTTTTTTTTTTTTTTTTCCAAAAAACCATATTTTTACGTTATTTTGCCAAAAAAACCAAGACTTTTTTTTTTTTTCCCCAAATGCCAAAAAAAAGTCTAGGGTCGCGCGAAAAAACTAGGGTCGGTCGGGTTACCGTAAACAGACCTATTTTTTTTTTTGGCCTTATAGCCTTGGTTTGAACATTTTTGTGAAAAAAGCCGTTTCCTGCGTTCTTTATGGCAGCTCTTAATACAACACGTCTTAAATATTGTAAAAGTAAAAACACCAACCTACCGAAATAAAACAACAACCCTGCGGCAGGAACAGACAAGCTAAAGACATCTCAGGCTTTTACACGGGATTAGACCATCCATCACTTGGTCACATATCAAAATTAAGCGCCCTGACTTCTTACTGTGGTGAGGTGGAATTTTCGACGAAATACTTTCTTAAAAAGCTACTAATGACGTGGCTTTTACGACATCAATTCACACAAAATCGCACACCGCCCTGAGAGCACGCAGGCTGTTCATTTTTTTGGTATGTTTCCAAATTGTGTGTGTGTGTGTGTGTGTGTGTGTGTGTGTGTGTGTGTGTGTGTGTGTGTTTGTGTGTGTGTGTGTGTGTGTGTGTGCGTGTGTGCGTGCGTGCGTTTTCTCTGTCGAGTATATAAATTCCGTTTATTCGTTTTAATCTGCAGTAGTTGATATTCATTTTAGACCTAACTCGATCAATCAATAAGTAATAAGATCAATCTATCAATCAATCCATCGCTTAAAAGATCGCAGGAAAAAGCTCCACTGGGATTCCTAACAAATGGAACAAGTAAAGGTCAACGTGAATACACACACGGTACATTTTTTCCGATCTCCCAGGTCAACTTATGTGCAGACCTGCTAGTGACTTAAACCCCTTCGTGTGTACACGCAAGCACAAGACCAAGTGCGCACGGAAAAGATCCTGTAATCCATGTCAGAGTTCGGTGGGTCATGGAAACACGAAAATACCCAGCATGCCTACTCAACGAAAGCGGAGTGAAGCTGACTATGCTCTCAGAGTATAGTTTGGGGAACCCAAATGGGCAAACGAGCTCACACGTAACCAGAACATTCTGGAACGCTGAAGAAGAAGAAGAAGGTACACAGTTTGTTGGTCGTGCGAAACAAATAAATACATGTAGCGCTAGTGTCAACACGAATGTGGTCCGTCCGATGCATCACTGTTAAGGCCTAAAAAAAAATAGGTGTGGTTACGGTAACCCGACCTACCCTATTTTTGGGGGCCGACCCTATAACTTTTTATTACATTTGTCAAAAAAATACCCAAATACCCAAGTAAACGAGTGCAGAAAACGCAATGAAAGCGAAAGCGCCCGAGTCGCACACTTATTTCCCTGTCAAGTAGGTTTAATTTGTACACATTAGAAAAAAAAGTTAAAAAAAAAAAGTGATTGCCTACCTTCCTACCCTATTTTTTTTTGGCTATGTTACCGTAACCACACCTATTTTTTTTTTAGGCCTAAACGAAACAAGAAGAAGCCAAATTTACAGTGATTTGTCAATACTTGTGAGAATTTTACACAACTGGTTTTGTCAAATTCTGTACATATTTGACCGTAAACAAAAGCATTTTTCCAGAGATATACATGAAAACATAGAGGTAGACACACAAATAGACACACAGAGACAGACCGGTACACGTGTGGAATACAAATGGTCACACCTCGCCGGGTAAACAATTATCATTCAGGATAATTACACTCGCATTAACACATTTGGAAGTGTAGATATTTAGCACTATTATGCAACAAAAATCGTCACAACAAAACGTTCACTCTAATGATATTAAACCAAAAGATCGCAAAATGATTAAATGGTTATTGTCTTTTCTTTCCAGCGGCAGAACACTTATGACAAAAGAGTGACATCGTCAAAAGGAATGACGTCAGCGATGACTCTACTTCCAAAAGAAGAGTCATCCAGCTGGTTTCGTCACAGCTGGGTCGCAATTTCAGGCGCAGTGGCTGAGTATATCGACCAAATTGGAAAAGGGTTTGAATATAATCATAGAAAATCACTCATCTACAATCTGAACGAAAACCGGATATCCAATAAGAAGAGTAGCAACCATCACAATATGTCATGGAAACCAGAATAACGTCCATAATCATAAAATATACTTATCAATTCTGTTATCGTATTTATCCGGACGTTACAGTTTGCTTATAAATGTTACCACCTAAAAATGTCCGTACCGTGAGAGGTTGGTCTTGTTTTGGCTGTTTGTGACGTCACAGAGTCCGTTATGACGTCAGTGACATACCATGTCTCACAAATAACACAACGCAAACAATGGCAAGTTTTCAGTTATCTTGGGGAAAAAACGTTCACATTTGCTATTGATTGAAGCCGAATATGACGTCACTGTTTGTGTTACAAAGCACTGTCTGTTGCACAAAGAAACAGAAGATGATGTCTCCATTGCAACCTGATGTTCCAGATAAATGTTTGTACAAAGGCGGTGGCAATCACCTCACAAATGATGTCATTGCTGCTCCGAGGGGAATTGTTTTCACAGTGACACAACCTGATGTGTTCGCGGGTGACGTCATTGCTGCTGTTGCGTAGGACTGCACAGGGAGTAGTGACGTCACCCCTAACGTTAGTGCTTCTGTTTCAAGGGACCGCACACGGACAAGGTCTCTTGCTGATGACGTCAGTTTTGCTGTGGCACAAGGGCAGGGGTATGTAACGTTACTGCAACCATCTGCACTGTCGTGTCACAGAAATACACACAGCGATGTCTGTGGCGTCAGCGCTGCTTTTGAAAACAATCTTGATGACGTCAGCTTTGCTGTGACACAAGGACAGGGGCATCAAACGTTCCCGAGAACGTCTGTACTGCTCTGTCTTACGGATACACACAGCGAAGTCTGTAACGTCAGCGCTGCTTTTGAAAACAATCCTGATGACGTCAGCTTTGCTGTGGCACAAGGACAGGGTAGGTAACTTTTCTGAGAAAACATGTACTGCCTGGTGTCACAGGAATACACACAAAGCGATCTTCGTAACGTCAGCCGCTAATTTTCGCCAACATTCTAATGAAATCAGTTCAGACGTCAGTGGGGAGGAGGCAAAGGACTGACGTTCTGGGGCATGGGTGGCATATAGACGCGGGGCATAGGACGGCCGACGGCGGGCATAGTAGCGGCCGCGGCGGCCATGGATCGGTAGTAGACGGAATCCACTCCACTGATGATGGAGGCCATGTGAGGGTGGTAGGAGGCCCAGTAGGGGTTTGTCTGCAGCATCCTCTGCACCGCGGCGTAGTTCCCTGCCTCTGCCAGCAACTCCAGTCCCACTGCTGTCTGGCGCTTCCACTTGGTCCTGTAACATGCGAAGACACACATTTCTTTAAATTGAGATTCGTACAGATTTTTGGGTTGTGGTGTGGTATGTTGTGTTGGAGGTGTTAATATGTAATCAAAATTCATGACAAAAGAAAACACTGCATGAAACATTACATGTTTTGTCATAAATTAAAGGTTCTCATAACTTCTTTCTGTTTTGGTATATGTGTTGTGTTGTGTTGTGTTGTGTTGCGTCGTGCTGTATTGTGATGTGTTGTGCTGTGCTGTGATGTGCTGTGCTGTGCTGTGTTGTGTTGTGTTGTGTTGTGTTGTGATGTTTTTTAAAATGAAATCTAGTGTTTTATTTGGGAACCTGAAAACTGGAAATAACTTATTCATCATTGAAACCATGGTATTTGTGGATAATGGCGATCTTATCAAATGAAGGAGCGGTGAACACAATGATTTTGAGAAAAACAAAACACGAAAATAAGAGCTTTTCATTGCAGTTTAAAACATATAATAAAGAAAGACTGAGAGTGTGAAGAACACATTTCTTTGTGGTGTCTGATTGTGTCTGCTTTTACAAGTGTCAAACGCAATGTTAAATAAATAAATGATTACATAAGTATCCGTGTCTGAAACCTCATCAACAAGTCATTTTCCCCAAAGTGGCGATTAAGACAGAAAAGAAAAAACATAACAGTGGACACGAAAAAACAAACACACAAACAAACACACAAACAAACACAACCAAAACATCTCATTTGATTGATGCGACAGCTTTGTGGTCTTTCGCCACCTTCTTTGTTTCGGCATTTAAAAGTCCAAGACACTCCGAAAAACGGCTAGGACGATGCCATAAAGAGAGACTGAAAGACACAGAGAGACACAGACAGAGAAACTGAGAGTGAGAGAGAGGAAGATTATTCATGATAAACTGTCCAATTATGCTAATCAGCGTGGGCTGGCACTGTTTACGTCAGACATCAGACAAGGAGGATCTAGCGAAAGGTTAAACCCCAGTCGCTGAAGGCAACGGTCCACAACTTATCCTGTCTTGGCCAATACGGCGGCCGCGAGGAGACCTGATAGAAAACTAATGCCGCTAAACCCGCAGTCATTACATGTCAAAACGGGCGCCATTGCCCACTTTCTCTTCTTCCTTCGCATGAGAGCGTGTCTAGGGGAGGTAACTCTATCTGTAACTGTCCGAGGTGGCCGCGGTGGCTCTGGCGCGGTGAATATTAATAGTTTCCTCCCTTTTACTCTCGGTCTGGGAGAAAACGACACGCGAATGTCTCCCGTTCCACTTTGAGACTTCTTTCCCCTTTCTTCCGATAAACGTTTGTTTGGATTTTTATGTCCTGCGCAGACAGTTGTTATTGCCCGCAGACGCTCGGAATTAACACTTGCTGTATCAATAACCCTGTAAAGACAACGATCCATTCTGATGTCCAAATAATGAATTAGCAAGTTTTGTTTTGCTCGATGTGTAAATTTCGTTTATGGTCGTTTCAATAAAAAACGTCGAGAAAGTGATCAGATTCCGCGTGTTTCAGTACTTTCAAAGGCAAAAATCGAACAAAATAGAGACTGTAGCCAACATTGCGGTTAGACCCTGGCAGCATCCGGAAAGTTAGAACCCGCGAAGTGTTATATTATTCCTGGACATCTAGATAATAACTATTGCACTGCAGATATATGCGTTTGACAAGTTAGCATGCAGACAGCGGCGGAAGCTTGGTCAGGTTAACTCCGCATTTCAGATATATGTATCATGCAACTGATTCATTCTTCTATGGTAAGTCTGATTAATTCCATTTCAAGCTAACTACTCAGCGGGCAAGTTAGCAGCCAGTAATTGTCTCACATTTGTTCTGGATAATGCTGCAATGCAGGCAATACTACATTTCGCAAGCTAATAAGCAGCGATGGCCATCATCATCATTTGGTTAATTCTTCATTATCTGACAAAAAGCTAACAGTAGCGATTCCGCGCTTAGTGTGGTCGGTTTTGCTTTGCAGGCATACTATGCAGTAAGCAAGTTAGCATTAAGAGGCAAGGCAAGGCAACACCTGAACAGAATCGGAGAGAACAGCCAAGAGCAGAGTGCGATGGGGAAGCGTCGTCAATGGTCTATGCTCCGCTGGGGGCAAAGGGCCTTAGTAAGTAAGTAAGTTAGCATTACGGATGAAGCCAATGATGGTTCTAAGTCTTGGTCAATTATTCGTGCAACTGGCATGCTACCATGCAGCACACATGGTTCTGAGATAAACCTGCAAAGTGTGCACATAGTGCTTGACTGGTTATAAGCTCAGCGGACTTAACTCTGCTTTGCAGAAAGACGCATCAAGTTAAGTTAGAATTAGGTTTAGGCCTGGGATTAAGTGCTTCCAAGGCTAGGCTGGTCAGTTCTACATGGTAATAACCATTAACGGTTTTCAGCGTAGCCTGCTTACTTCCTGTGAAGGAAATCACGAATAACACTGTAACAGGCAAAGTTTGACAGTGATATCCTCCACGCTTTTAGAGCGCTAACCAGAGATATAGCGTGACATAGCAAAGTGTGTGGCACGCACTGTGAGTTCAGCTCACTGACCGAGAATAGTTGATGTTGTAAATCGCAACTAGGGTATTGTTACACTTTACCACTGTCCTTGGACATTGAGGGGTTTTCCAAGTAATCGGCCGGGAGAAAGGAAGCCCGGATAGATGCGACAAGAAAGCACTTAACAGGTAAATGGAATAAGCATTCGAATATCGCTAGAGTGTTTATCGCATAAGTTGAATCGACTAACACTGTAAACTGTAAACATAGCAGACAGATATCTAAGACAAGATGTCCGCTATTTATGTTGTGCAGTGCGTCGTATAACCGGTCTGAGAGGGAGATAGCGACCAGATGACAAGTATGACGGATCTGAGAAGCCGCCGAAGTATCGTAACTCTAGACCAGCATAGCTGAAATTCGACGGGATTTCGCGAAGCTATTGCAAGGTTATGGTGGTCCGTATAGTTGGACCATAGAGGTCACAGGACAAAAGGAACTGAGTAAACCGAGGTCGCCAGTGGAAGAAATTAGTATTCAGATACATTTCCTAGTGAACGGCCATAGACGCTGTGTAATTCTGTGTATGAACAGAGTTAAAATATGTCAATAAGATCTTAATGACGTAAGATATAATGAGTGTTTAGTAGGCAGAGGAGACGGTGATTTGAGTCTGCCGGAATATGAACTGTAATTGTTTTTTTCTGACTACACACGAGCCGTGAGTCGATACCAGTAAAGTAGATATCGTGTGCCTGTGAGTTCACGGACTGTTTGTGTATTTCTCCACATAAGTGAAGGGTAGAGGGTTTTGTTAGTGAAATTGTGCACGGGATTGTAATCTCGCTTTGTTTTTGCCTCCAAACCTGTGAGTACCGGATTTTTGAATACCTAACATTTATGTTCATGATTGTTTGTATTTGTGTGTATGTTGTCATAGCTGAATAATACAGTGGAGGGAACCTACATTTGGAGTTGTGTTTGTTCCTGTATGATAGCGTACTAGCGCATTTGCATTCATTCACACTTCCGTGCATGTGTTTAGCAAGCTAGCATCCAGTGATGGTTATAGGCTTTGGTGTGGTCAGTTCTGCATTATGCATGTGACGAGTGAGAATGAAGCCAATAATGACTCCAAGCCCAGCTTGGTTAATTCTGCGTCACAGACAATGCCCTTCGTGCGGATTATTACAGCAGCAACCTGACCGCTCTATGAGGGACCAATGTCCTGCTGGTCATCGCAGTGTGGACGCCTAATGTCCAGCAGATAAACCCCAACTGTCAGCGGCCAATGGGCCTTGACAGAACTGACCACTGAAACATGGCTCTCTGCACGGACAATGCTGAAATAAACAAAGGGAAGTAAGCGCTCTAAATGCATACGACATGTGTAATGGAGTAAGCGAGAGTTATACGGAACCAATCTCCTGGCACCTGAGAGAATAACAAGCTTTGACATGAACAAGCGACTTTCATCCTCTAAAGATGATTTTTGCTCCAAAGATAATTTTCAAGCCAGTTATATTTAGGCGGGCGGTAAAAGGAAGCAATGGAGAGGAGAGCAGGAGATGCTGGGTGTGATAAAACAGGAAAAGAAAAACGCTAAGCTGATACATAAGTGGGTTTTTCATGAAAGGTTGCTATGAGAAACTGACGCGGGCTTTCCAGCCTTGTCTTGATTCTTGTTTAGTTGATTTCACAGCTATCATATTAGAAGTTGATTAACAAATCGACTGGAAAAAGAAACACAAAGGCATCGAAGAAAGAAAGAAAGACAGACGAAAAGCAAGAAAGACAGCAAGAAAGAAAGAAAGAAAGAAAGAAAGAAAATAAGAAAAAAAGAAAGAAACAACCAAACAAACAAACAAACAAACAAACAAACACAATGACAAGGAATATGGAGGATTGATATATTTAACAGATGGAAAAATATGAAATTCCTTTGAAAATCGATTTAAAAAAAATTTGATTCACACACAAATAGACAGGCAACCGAAACGAAATGGCTTCAGGCGACGCCACAGCTTTGTATTGTGAAACAGAGTAAAAGAATGATTGTCCACACAAGTCACAGAAGTGAGGAGGCCAGCGTCAATGTGGGGGCGCCATATGCCAGCTTTCATCGACCAATCAACCGCCACCATCACACAGCAGCGCCCCCTACTCCACAAAAGGGACGCAACTCATGCACAACGATCCTGCCCGAAAGGGAGGGCACTGTCGGATTATTCGACTGCATCAAGAACGACAACTAATCGAGGCGACAGATAATTAAAGACGATTACATTATCGTCACCATCGCCCCCGGCAGTCCCCCGACCCTCATTTGAGGCCGCTAAAGGGCAGGGGGAGCTCTGAGCTAACGGGAGTCGTTCACACACCAGCACCCAGAGCCCCTTGACATGCCGAGCTTGGAGGAAGACCTGTAGTCTTTGTGAGTCTCTACAATCCAGCCGTTATGAATAAATCAGCACTGGAGCGCCTCTTGACGAACTGAGCAAGCAGCGGGCCGACAATTAGTCCGTTGTGTCGTCAGCCCAATTAGCGCGTCATTAGCGCGTGACGTGATAGGGGTCATCACAACAACACACACGCCTCTCACACTCGTCACCAGCAGCGTTTAACACGACGACAGATGATCCGCCTTCGTTTCTCTTGCTCCACGATTGCCTTCAAGTGTTTCATCGTTAAAGCGAAGGCTACTGGGATTGTCGAAGTTTGCCAGCAATCAAACTATGACTGGATAGCGAGAGTGAGAGAGTGGGTGCGGTGGGAGAAAGAGAGAGGGAGAGAGAGAGAGAGAGAGAGAGAGAGAGAGAGAGAGAGAGAGAGAGAGAGAGAGAGAAATAGAAGGGGAGAGAGAGGGGAATAAAAAGAGTGAGAACGAACGAACGAACGAACGAACCAACTTTATTTTTCGAGGGTAATGGAGTAGATACAGCAAAGATCTTTTTTCATCCAGCCCTCGCCCAAGAGGGAATTAACTAAGCAGTGCATAATATTAAAGCAGAAGAAGAAGCAAAGCAAAATCATAAAAACATGGTTATTAAATCAGACAAAGAGAAAAAAAAGAAAAAAAATGTTCATAGCATACATGCCAACATGGTCATTGGTAATGGTATACATTAAAACACACACTTTGACACACACGGTCACATGCACACAGACACACACAGACATACATGCACATACTGACACACACGCACACACACATACATACACACACACACACACACACACGCACGCACGCTCACACACACACACACACACATGTACACATTGTACACATAATCATAATGTATGTGCAAAATCCATGAAGAGAACAACGTAAACTGAGAGAGAGAGAGAGAAAAAGAGAAAAAAAAAAATTAACTGAAATGAAATGAGAGAGAGAGAGAGAGAGAGAGAGAGAGAGAGAGAGAGAGAGAGAGAGAGAGAGAGAGAGAGAGAGAGAGAGAGAGAGAGAGAGGTTTTAGCTGGCACACCTTTTTCTTTTTTCTTTTTACCTAATACGAGTCTTGATGTATACAATACAAGGTGACTCTGTCTTTAAATGAAATGGGTATTCAGGTCTCTGGAGACGGTCGTTTGATTGTGTTATTTGTTGTGTGTTGGTGAGACCACTCTTCCCTCTAACAGGCTTATTGTCAGCTTCCTGAAAAGCCCATCCCATTCACTTTGCGCTTAATAATTCATTGACTGCTATTTTGAATTGTTTTAGCGATTTTATGTCGATGTTATGCTCGTGGGGTTGGTGTGATGAATAGCTATCGCTAACACATGTCCCTGCTTAAACCCCAACACGCTTAAGACCAACACATGTCCCAGTTTTCTAAATCGTTATAACCGGAATTATTGTTTCTTACTTCTCTCAAACAAGACATGTTGTACGACAAAAATGTTTTGCAGTGCTAAAAAAAATAAATAAATAAAAAAAATAAAAAGTTAAATATGTACAGATGATTCATTAAAGATAAATTGCCATTGTGACAGTGTCAGGCTATCATTTTGAGTGAGTTAATAAGATTCGACATAATTGGGAAACATTTTGAACGCTGTTTTTTCCCCCTCCTCTTGGACACGTGCACAGTTAACATCAAGAGCCTGGGTGCACAATAACAACTTTCTGATGATATCTTTTCCAAACGAACACTGATGACTTTTAACCCCTTGACTGCCTTAGGACGGGTATACCCGTCCTGCCCTTGTGCATTATTTCCATGATTAGATACTAAAAACAGATTCTTGGTTGAATTTCTTTTAAAAATAACATAGGTTTTACTTTTCTACCTACTGCCAGTTTGGAGCTAGAATTTTTTGTGAATTATTACACCCCGAACTCCAATATTCCCTGGCAGTCAGGAAGTTTTGATTGGCAGCGAAAGGGTTAAAGAAATTAATTGATCAACATATTCCAACTCTGCACAGCAATCAATCGGGATGTTTTTATATTTAGTCAAGTTTTGACTAAATATTTTAACATCGAGGGGGAATCGAAACGAGGGTCGTGGTGTATGTGTGTGCGTGTGTGCGTGCGTGCGTGTAGAGCGATTCAGACCAAACTACTGGACCGATCTTTATGAAATTTGACATGAGAGTTCCTGGGTATGATATCCCTGAACGTTTTTTTCATTTTTTTGATAAATGTCTTTGATGACGTCATATCTAGCTTTTCGTGAAAGTTGAGGCGGCACTGTCACGCCCTCATTTTTCAACCAAATTGGTTGAAATTTTGATCAAGTAATCTTCGACGAAGCCCGGACTTCGGTATTGCATTTCAGCTTGGTGGCTTAAAAATTAATTAATGACTTTGGTCATTAAAAATCTGAAAATTGTAAAAAAAAATAAAAATTTATAAAACGATCCAAATTTACGTTTATCTTATTTTCCATCGTTTGCTGATTCCAAAAACATATAAATATGTTATATTCGGATTAAAAACAAGCTCTGAAAATTAAATATATAAACATTATTATCAAAATTAAATTGTCCAAATCAATTTAGAAACACTTTCATCTTATTCCTTGTCGGTTCCTGATTCCAAAAACATATAGATATGATATGTTTGGATTAAAAACACGCTCAGAAAGTTAAAACAAAGAGAGGTACAGAAAAGCGTGCTATCCTTCTTAGCGCAACTGCTACCCCGCTCTTCTTGTCAATTTCACTGCCTTTGCCATGAGCGGTGGACTGACGATGCTACGAGTATACGGTCTTGCTGAAAAATGGCATTGCCTTCAGTTTCATTCTGTGAGTTGGACAGCTACTTGACTAAATATTGTATTTTCGCCTTACGCGACTTGTTTGTTGTTGTTTTGAATGTGTCTGAGTGAAGGAATGTTTTTATCCCATGTAAAAAAAAAACTTTAACCAATATGAGATAGTGGGCAGAACAGTGTTTACGGGAAGTACTGTGCCTACAATTCCTAAACCCTGTCTTAAGGGGAGGTGGGCCAGTGCAAAATGGACAAATTGATCAAAACCCTTTTTTTATATTTAGTCAAGTTTTGACTAAATATTTTAACATCGAGGGGGAATCGAAACGAGGGTCGTGGTGTATGTGCGTGTGTGCGTGTGTGCGTGTGTGTGTGTGTCTGTGTGTGTGTGTAGAGCGATTCAGACTAAACTACTGGACCGATCTTTATGAAATTTGACATGAGAGTTCCTGGGTATGAAATCCCCGAACGTTTTTTTCATTTTTTTGATAAATGTCTTTGATGACGTCATATCCGGCTTTTCGTGAAAGTTGAGGCGGCACTGTCACGCCCTCATTTTTCAACCAAATTGGTTGAAATTTTGGTCAAGTAATCTTCGACGAAGCCCGGACTTCGGTATTGCATTTCAGCTTGGTGGCTTAAAAATTAATTAATGACTTTGGTCATTAAAAATCTGAAAATTGTAAAAAAAAATAAAAATTTATAAAACGATCCAAATTTACGTTTATCTTATTCTCCATCATTTGCTGATTCCAAAAACATATAAATATGTTACATTCGGATTAAAAACAAGCTCTGAAAATTAAATATATAAAAATTATTATCAAAATTAAATTGTTTAAATCAATTTAAAAACACTTTCATCTTATTCCTTGTCGGTTCCTGATTCCAAAAACATATAGATATGATATGTTTGGATTAAAAACACGCTCAGAAAGTTAAAACAAAGAGAGGTACAGAAAAGCGTGCTATCCTTCTTAGCGCAACTACTACCCCGCTCTTCTTGTCAATTTCACTGCCTTTGCCATGAGCGGTGGACTGACGATGCTACGAGTATACGGTCTTGCTGAAAAATGGCAGCTACTTGACTAAATATTGTATTTTCGCCTTACGCGACTTGTTTAATGTTGTTGCAGATAATGGTCTCATAACATACCTAAAATGCAGGTGTGTCTGTGTTTTTGTCTAAAGTGTCATATTTATGTGTCAATAAATGTGTCTCATGTCAGCCATTTTTGCGGCAGTTGCATCTGTGGTGTTGCGATTTCTCTGGCTGTAATTTAGCTAGAGCAATAACTTTTTGTGCAGTTTGTGCAGAATATCACATTCTGGGGGATTACGAAAGGATTTTGTTGCCATTGTATTACAGTCATAACCAGGTTATTTCAAACAAAATGTTTGCAGGGGTTACCCTAAAGTTTGACGGTTGTAACAAAGAAATGTCCCTAACTCCAAATATAAATATAATAATCAAAATCTGCTTCGTAATCCCCTAGAGCATACTCAGAAAGATAAAATATAACAGTAATTAGAAGTGTGACAATCATATCTGCTGAAATATTATTTTCCCCCTGTACTCCAGTTTTGTCTGTTTTTGACTGTTTTTGTTGCGTAAAACAAAAACCAGCAACCCAAAATACAAAAAGTGACTATCATTTATCATTGTTTATTCATTACTTTCATAAAATAACATTCAAACAAAATAAAACATTCAAATTTAAAAAAACATAGTGGCCCACCTGCCCTTAACTGGGGGAAGTCGACTGCGCGAAGTATGCTTGGCGAAGCTGGCCGCACAGAGCTTTAGCACTGAGTTTTTGGTAAACAGATTTCGCGAAGTCCACTTGGGGCTCAATGTACGACGGGCTTAAGACTGCCATCATTGCAGTAGGATTCCTGGACCTTTCGCGCAAATAATTAAACCAGTGTTTTTGCCAAAAGGAGCACTTGAACGTGGGACAATATCCCCTTAAAACGGTACGCCACTTGACATTATGCTGGTAAAGGGCCATTGATGAAAAAAGCCTGGATACCAGCATAAAAATTACGAGTAGCAGGTAGAGAGGGGGTGGAGAGCATTTCGACATCTGTCCTCAACTTTTTAGCATCCTGTCATACATAGCCTGCTGAAACGGATATTGTTTTTTTAGATTGATCGCTTTGCTAACATCAGAAAGAGAAACAAGAAAAAAGCCGGAATTTATGTCTTTGTTGTTCAAACCTTTTGGAAATTATAGACAAATCGATAAACAAGCCCACTTTGTGTGTGAAAATGTTAATAATCATAAAGTAGGCTACTTTCTGTCCGATGCATACTTGTTCATTATTTTCCTATTTGTATGTATGACGTTGTGTATTATGCACAGGTTTATAAGAAGGTTACCATCTATATCTATACACGGCTTGTGTGTGTATGTGTCTTTCTGTCTGTCTGTCTGTCTGTCTGTCTGTCTGTCACTTCGCGATGCACGGCCAAAGTTCTCGATGGATCTGCTTCAAATTTGGTGGGCATATTCAGGTACACTCCGGACATAATCTGGTTGATGAACATTTTCAACACGTGCTCTCAGCGCGCAGCGCTGAACCGATTTTGGTTTTTCTGTACATCCATTCCCAGTAACTCTTTCTTATCTTCTCCAGTGTTTTGCGCGTTTATCTCCCTTCCTTCGTACGGTGCGCCGGCCAAGCCGGCGTACACCCGGCAACCGGCGAAGCCGGGTATTCGGCTCTACTTCTTCCCGGCGAAGCTGGGTACCCGGCGAAGCGGGTATTCATCTAGTACATAAATACATTGATAAAAGGGAGAGTAAAACAAGTTAAGTAAGTACTTATCACAGATAAATTGATAAAATGAATGTTAAAAGAAGTATAGAATGAGCGCTTCTATTGTTTTTGTTGATGTTGGTTTAACAATTGTTTTGAATAATGTAACATGTATCACCAAATTCACATAAAATAGTGCTTCTGATAAACGTTAGAATCCTGTTGCACAAAGCTTGAATCTAGCAGAAAGGAAAGAGAGAGAGAGGGGGGATACACTAGTAAATGACCCATTTTCTCAATTAAACAAAGAAAGATCCCTTATTTTGAGGAAGGAAGTTATTTCTAGTCTTTATCAAGGAAGAAGGGAAAGATGTTTTCCTCTTCGACTTGTCCACGGTTCAACATCCTTCGCTGGTAAGAGCAGACAAAAGTGTGTGTGTATGTGTGTGTGTGTGTGTGTGTGTGTGTCACTGTGTGTATGTCTCTGTCTGTCTGTCTGCGTGCATGCGAGAGTGTCCATGCCCGTGCGTGTGTCCGTGTATGCTTCTTCTTCTTCTTCTGGTTCCACACGCCTTCAGAATATTGAAGATTAGTATATCCGTGCATGCGTGCGTGCGTGCGTGTGAGTGTAGAAGATGTGATGGGAGTTCTTTTCAAAACACGACAGGTCCCTTCCCTCCTCTACACATCTTCTGTCCCAAGCCCACCCAAGAACTCGCCACAGTAATGAATTTGATTGTGAAAACTGAGAGATCAAAGGGCAATTTGGGTTGAAATTAACACAGCAAACTTTCCTCCCAGTACCAGCAACACGTTGGGAGGGTTTGGATCAACAGGAGACACCTGGCCTGAACCAACACACCTCACCATGGAGGATATAATCGTCTGTTTACCTGTCCATTGATTGTCGTCAGGGAGATATTTGTTCTCGCTCCTCTCGCCTTGTGCGGCGCACAAAGCTGGAGAGCCATTTAGCAATCAAAGTTCAAAAGAAGGGAAAGCACTCGGTGGATAATCATAAGACAAATTGTCAAAACCCCGCGACTGAGCACCCCCTCCCCCCCCCCCCAAAAAAAAAAAAACACAAAAAAAACCTTCTTGTAAAGGGGGGTAAGTGGATGTGAAAAGGGACGCCACTCGTGTTTCCTCAATGCAGAAGGGACGTTACTCGCAGTGACACGGAGTATACACTCCCCTTGCCTTCAGCTCTACCCTCCCACCCTACTACAATGGCGGTCTTTCCGGATTGCAACTCGGTCGCAGTGGCCGGCAAAACACTCCACCGCCAGCAGAGTGTACGCTGCGCAAGTGCAAACTGCAATATTCCAAAGACTTTGTTTTCCAAAATGGAAATGTGACAGAGAGGTAGGGCGAATGTATGATTTGCGGTGCTTTGTTGCACGGCTAACCGCGCCTCACGCCGAAAATGAAAAAAAACACCTCGCAATCAGAGAGCGACCGCGAAGAGGATTCCGAACCGAGGCGGCTACAGCTCGTATTTTATTGCATTCTTCGCCGCGACCTGTGTTTTGACAAGGTAGGTTGTAGCGGGGTACCAAATGGCACGACCACAACACAGCACGCCTCGCATTCACTGTCCGCGCGACGCTTTGCTTATCCTGGCCTTTTAATCCACATTAATTTTACCGCCTTACTCTGTTTTTCTTTCTTTGATGTTGCATAATGTGCTGGCCACCTATGTGAGTGTATGTAAAACGGCTCCTGTTGAGAGAGAGAGAGAGAGAGAGAGAGAGAGAGAGAGAGAGAGAGAGAGAGAGAGAGAGAGAGAGAGAGAGAGAGAGAGAGAGAGAGAGAGAGAGAGGGAGAGAGGGAGAGAGAGAGAGAGAGAGAGAGAGAGGGGGGCGCGAGGGGAAGAGGAGGAGGAGGAGAGAGAGAGAGAGAGAGAGAGAGAGAGAGAGAGAGAGAGAGAGAGAGAGAGAGAGAGAGAGAGAGAGAGAGAGAGAGAGAGAATGTTCATTAATTTGTACTTGGTTTATATAATCGATTTCTACAGATTCATTGTTTGGCCTAATTAACAATTAGTTAACTTTTTTCCATCGCTTTTGAAGAGATCCGATGCACGAGGAGTTTGAATATATCGAATAATGTGCAGTGCAAATGGTGGTAAAACTCTTATCAGTAACAATATTTGAAAGTCTCTTCCTTGCAGACAGTTAGTCTACAAGATCACTTGCGCAATGAAATTTGTGTGCAACAGCAATTTATTACTCAAAGTGTGTACCTAATTGGATGAAACCCATTACTTCACCCATCAATAATTCTCAGATGTTTCACAAAAGTATACACCGTTTGCATAGTACCATGAAAAGGCATAGAACATTACAACCAGAACGAACACATACAATACTACAAAACTGGCTCAGGAACAGACACACGAAGCATTTTAAAAGGCGGTGACTTTTCCCACCGACCATTTAAGTGAGTAAAGCTAAGGACATCGACATCGACTCTTTCGACGCCCAATGAATCCTGCAGCTAAAGTTAAAGTTGCACTGACACTGTTCGTGAACAGTTAAGTGTTTCCATTTGACCAACACTCTCGAAGAACATGTTCTTATGTTTGATTGTCCATGTTTCCTGGGAGTACATGTTTAATGTTATCTTGTTCTTTTAGTTCTTCTCATCTGCAGTCTCTTGTTCTTATTCAAAACTCGCGTGTCATATCGCTCGGTATCGGCTAAATTATTACAGCGTCGTGAAGGATATTGCCTAATATGAGTGTGTGTTTTATTTTCACGCCTATATTTCGTCAGTGCTTAAAGCCACAGTCCTTCCAGTGAAAGCAGTTTAGCTCACTGTTTTAGATCTGTCCAGGCTTCTACATGGGATGAGAACATCCCTCAACTTGGACACATACTAAAAATCAACACCCAAACTGCATTCTGTGTAGGCTGTTGATGTGTTGCACCCTGGCCAGATCTGAGATGATGTGTCGATTATTTTGTGCATACGGGAAGGATTGTGCGTTTAAAAGAACAGACTTGGCGATCACACGGTACTACTACCTCAAACGAGAGTCACATTGTAATCTTCATTTCTCTCGCTACAAGTATAAAAACTGGTTTGAAGAACTCATGTTGTACCATATAAATATAAATTGTCGCAGTAACATGTGTCATTTACAAAGCGAAAGAAATTGTTTTATATTGGTGTTGATCTTCCACGAAATATCATCCGTTTAAAGATACCTTTATTGTCGTGTTAGTAAACCATCATGTAAACCATCATGTAAACCATCATGTAAACCATCATGTAAACCATCATGTAAACCATCATGTAAACCATCATGTAAACCACCACAGCTCTGTCCAGACTTTTACATGGGATAAGAGTGTCTTTCCACTTGAACCCATACAAACAAATCAACAACATGACGGGTCCCTGTTTGTTTGTTTGTTTGCTTAACGCCCAGCCGACCACGAAGGGCCATATCAGGGCGGTGCTGCTTTGACATATAATGTGCGCCACACACAAGACAGAAGTCGCAGCACAGGCTTCGTGTCTCACCCAGTCAAATTATTCTGACACCGGACCAACCAGTCCTAGCACTAACCCCATAATGCCAGACGCCAGGCGGAGCAGCCACTAGATTGGACGGGTCTCTGTGCAGACTGCGAATTGGTTTTTGTTCTGATTTAAATGTAACACTTACCGATGTAAATCTTCGAAACTAACTCCACAACAACAACACAAACAAGTATATCTGTATTAATGCATGAATGAAAGAATGGATGAATGAATGAGTGAATGAATAAATGAGTGAATGAATGAATGAATAAATGAATGGATGCATAAATAAATAAACAAATAAATACAAAATAAAGAACAACTCCCAAAGGAAACCATGCATGCTATAGCTTTTTAGTTCACGTCCAACTGGAAAAAGGCTCTTACCCATGAAAAAAAAACACGAACCTGCACGACTCTGTTCTATCGTAGAATGGTTTTCAAGAGAAGGAATATATCTTTAAGGCCTATCATGCAGGTCTTTCTCATTTGTAGGCAGAGACACGCTGCTTAAACAGCCACCCCCCGTGCCGCCGTCACTGCTTTAGGATATTGAAGATCCCCTCGGCTTTGTTAGCGTAATCCGCCATCACGAGACCACGTGACATCAAAGGCTGGGCGCCGACGGACGAGTGTTTTTTTACGGAACCGATGGGTAGGGCGGAGCAAACAGCCAAACACTCCAACAGACCTCCCTCTCTGTCTCTGTCTCTGTCTCTCTCTAAAAAAACCCACTGTCTCTCTCTGTCTCTCTCTCTGTATGTCTCTCTCTGTCTCTCTCTCTGTATCTCTCTCTCTCTCTCTCTCTCTCTCTCTCTCTCTCTCTCTCTCTGTTTGCTCTGTCTTGTGTATTTGTCTGTCTGTCTTTTGCTATCTTTTTGTCTCCCTCTTTATTGTTCTCTGTTCTGTCTTATCTGTCTGTATGTGTCTTTAGCACTCACTGTCTGTCTCTTTAGTGTGTGTGTCCGCCTGTCTCTCTTTCTCTCTCGGCTTTGTCTTGTCAGTCTACCTGTCTTCCTCTCTACTTGTCTCTCTGTTTAGCTTTGTCTATATGTCTGTTTCTCTGTCTTCCACACTCATTTTTGATAATGATGATGATGATGATGATGATGATGATGATGATGATGATGATGATGATGATGATGAAGATGATGATCTCGACAACGGCGATAATAGCGACCAGGACAACAATAACAACGCTTAATCTAACAATAACCACAACGACAACACAAACTCTCACCTCCGGTTCTGGTACCAGGTCTTGACCTGTGTGTCGGTCAGCGAGAGCTTGTTGGCCAGCTCCATGCGGTCCTGGACACTCAGGTATTTCTGTCGCTCGAACGACTTCTCCAGACACGACAGCTGGTGGTCGGTGAAGGCCGTGCGAGCCTTGCGGGGCTTCTTGCACTTCAGCGACGATGACGACACGGGACCGGAAGTCGATCCGTCCAGCCCCGATGACCTTCTTGACTCAAGGTCAGAGTCGTCGTCATCGTCATCGTCCTGTACTTCTGCAAAAGAAGAGAGAAACATTTTGAAGTGTGTAAATATGAGCAAACTTGACCTGAAATGTGTTCTTCTTACATTCAGCTGATATTGGATTGTCGTAGATTTTACTTTGCTTTGCGTTTTGTTTTCTGTCCTGTGTATTTCTTTCCTTGTCTTTTCCTTGCTTTCCGATTCAAGGTAACCAACCGATAATAAAGCATTTTGAAAAAAATATAATAAATACCCACAATAACCAATCTCTCCGATTTCATTTGTTTTCGGAAAAAGCATGCGGTCTAAGTTGTGTTTGAACGGTCGTTTACAGCAAGACCCATAACTCATCTTGCTGTTGATAACTCTTCGTGTACCACGTGCATGCAACACCTGCGGTCGTAGTGCGCAGCGCTTGTCCCAGCTGGCAATATAGCTGAACCCGTAATGCACCCACCCGCTTAAGCTCTCCCCGTACCCGGGTAGGAACACGACGACATCAAAGCGGCCAACACCCGGTACTAAGCCCCACGTTTTAATGGGGTGGATTGGATGGCAATCATCGCCAGAGCCCCAAAGCACCCCACACCACGGCTATAAGTTTATGGTGCACGCCGCAGAAAGCTTTCTTACTCATGGGGTGAACTGTGTTAATACGCCACTTCTCACGTCTCTGTATGGCAACCGCATTGCACTAAAGTTGATATTCGGTTTTGCACGCTGGGAGATTGGGGTGGGCGAAAGGGTGGAGAATTGTGATTTAACTTCTTTTCACCCAAACAGTGGCATGCATAGCAAGGTATCCGATATAATCTTCACAATAAGCATTTCTGAGCATTTCACGGTATCTAATTTCGTTGTTCCTGACAGCAACAGCTCAATGTTATTTTCATCAATATGTGATTATTATCGTCGAGATAAAAACATGTGCTTCAAAAACTAAACCAACACATTCGTATATTACCATTCTATATTCTAAAGGGAAAGTTAAAACAAAATTAACAAAGACAAACTAACTGTTTATATTGCAGAGAAATTGACATTGTTTATTTCAACGGCGCGATAAGATTACGTTCAAATCTGGTAATTTCTGTCTGTAAAAGTCAGTCGATTTTTTTTAATCATAATATCATCGGGTTATTTTGTTCATGTTGCAATGAAAAAGAGTAATTTTCCCTGTTTAACATATACATTGTGTTCGCTGTAGTCATTGCCATAGAACATATCGTTTCCAAATGATTATATGGAACGCCAATTGGCTTTGACAGACCTTTGATAAATATACGTTCGCTGTATTTAACTGTGATTTCACATTCAGTTCCAGTGCAAACACGATATCGTTTAACATTTGTTAACATTCAAATGTATTCGACTATAGTCTGTCAAGATAATTGCTAACAAAAAATCGTAATCCTGTTGGTACATTAATTAAAAAAAAATCTGTATCCTGATGATAGTTGATTGGAACATTCAACCTTTTATCTATTATTCTATGTATAGTTTTGTTAAATGTACTCTGTATCAACAGCGAGGTACTACAAGCTGTTATAATTATGCGCAGAAAGACGGACGGACAGACACAGATTTAGTAAGGCAGGTAGGTATGCAGGTAGGCAAGCATACAGACAGACAGACATACAGACATACAGACAGACAGACAACCATGAATATACAAGAATGCTGCGTCAACCTGTTTAATATTTAGTTCAATTAAAATTCAACGCATAATTCTTGACAAACAGCTCCTTTAAAAAGTTCACCTGAGCTCTATATTATGCACAAAGACGTATAAAAAAGGGCCATAAGAGGATCACTCGAGCACACAGTCCCTGTTTAAAGAAACAGAGACACAGAAGGTGGCTTTAGGCTTCAGAGTATCCGATGAAACCATAAGTGTTATATGACAGACACACGTGTTTCTCGTTTTATTGTCCAAACGTTTCAATTGCAAAGAAACGAAGTCTTCAAATTACTGTCAAAGGTAGCGTTTAAGCCGCACAAAAGGCAGTATTTAAGTTACACAAAACGAGCTGATCATTTAATCTTGAGGCGTACAAATTTGGTGTCAATTATACGGTCATGTTTACATGTGTGTGAAATCACTTCTGCAGTTTCTCTCCTATCCACGTGGGTCGTGTAAATGGAGGAGGCAGCTGACAGCCGTCCGGGGGGAAACAACTTTGGAAAGGTGAGGTAGGGCAAACGAAAACTGAGAAAGAGAGAGACTGAAAGAGAGACTGAGAGAGAGAGAGAGAGAGAGAGAGAGAGAGAGAGAGAGAGAGAGAGAGAGAGACAGAGAGAGACTGAGAGAGAGAGACTGAGAGAGGTAGAGAGAGAGAGAGATAGAGAGAGAGAGAGAGTGAGGGAGAGAGAGAGAGAGTGAGGAGGTAGAGAGAGAGAGAGAGAGAGAGAGAGAAAGAGAGAGAGAGAGAGAGAGAGAGCGAGAGAGAGAGTGAGGTAGAGAAAGAGAGAGAGAGACAGAGCGCAGGAGAATCATATTTGTAAATATTTAAATAAGTAGCATTAAACGACCAAGACATAAGATAACACGCGGCTACACACGTTTTGTTCTGCAAAAATAGTTCGTACATAGTGCAAAGCCAAACGTGGTCAGAGTTTGCTGCCGTACTACTACGAATAGTAACCAACTTGCTACAAGTGTAAAAGTAAAGCGTGGGAATAACTCTGTTAACCAATGCTAAATTAGGATGTATGCAATAGTAGATAAGGCATTGCGCTTCACCTTCATCTATGAAGTTAGAAAGTGGATGTTTCGGGACACAGTACATAAAACAAACATAATCTCATAAGCCATCAGATTTAAAAATAATTCAACACAAAAATAAACTTATAAATAAGTTAGTCGTTTAGTCTGTGATATCAGGCGAACTTTCTCACGCCTTCATGGTAGATATCAAATTAGTACTTAAACCAGTTCTCAGTTTACCAAAAAAACAACCCAGTAAAAACAAATATATAAAAATGATTTATTTATTTTCTATTCATCATCTAGCTCGTTTGACATCATTGCACGACAATGCGACAATGCAATAATGTGTGTTTAGATAGGCATGTTGTTGACCTTTTTTTTTTTTTAATGAAATGCACTTTTGGCTCATTTTTATATTTAGTCAAGTTTTGACTAAATATTTTAACATCGAGGGGGAATCGAAACGAGGGTATGGTGTATGTGCGTGTGTCTGTGTGTGTGTCTGTGTGTGTGTCTGTGTGTGTGTGTAGAGCGATTCAGACTAAACTACTGGACCGATCTTTATGAAATTTGACATGAGAGTTCCTGGGTATGAAATCCCCGAACGTTTTTTTCATTTTTTGGATAAATGTCTTTGATGACGTCATATCCGGCTTTTCGTGAAAGTTGAGGCGGCACTGTCACGCCCTCATTTTTCAACCAAATTGGTTGAAATTTTGGTCAAGTAATCTTCGACGAAGCCCGGGGTTCGGTATTGCATTTCAGCTTGGTGGCTTAAAAATTAATTTATGAGTTTGGTCATTAAAAATCGGAAAATTGTAAAAAAAAATAAAAATTTATAAAACGATCCAAATTTACGTTTATCTTATTCTCCATCATTTGCTGATTCAAAAAACATATAAATAGGTTATATTCGGATTAAAAACAAGCTCTGAAAATTAAATATATAAAAATTATTATCAAAATTTTTTTTTCGAAATCAATTTAAAAACACTTTCATCTTATTCCTTGTCGGTTCCTGATTCCAAAAACATATAGATATGATATGTTTGGATTAAAAACACGCTCAGAAAGTTAAAACGAAGAGAGGTACAGAAAAGCGTGCTATCCTTCTTAGCGCAACGAATACCCCGCTCTTCTTGTCAATTCCACGTGCACTGCCTTTGCCACGGGCGGTGGACTGACGATGCTACGAGTATACGGTCTTGCTGCGTTGCGTTGCGTTCAGTTTCATTCTGTGAGTTCGACAGCTACTTGACTAAATATTGTATTTTCGCCTTACGCGACTTGTTGTTGTTGTTTTTACATTTAGTCAAGTTTTGACTAAATGTTTTAACATAGAGGGGGAATCGAGACGAGGGTCGTGGTGTATGTGTGTGTGTGTGTGTGTGTGTGTGTGTGTGTGTCTGTGCGTGTGTGTGTAGAGCGATTCAGACCAAACTACTGGACCGATCTTTATGAAATTTGACATGAGAGTTCCTGGGAATGATATCCCCGGACGTTTTTTTCTTTTTTTCGATAAATACTTTTGATGACGTCATATCCGGCTTTTTGTAAAAGTTGAGGCGGCACTGTCACACCCTCATTTTTCAATCAAATTGATTGACATTTTCGTAAAGCAATCTTCGACAAAGGCCGGACTTCGTTATTGCATTTCAGCTTGGTGGCTTAAAAATTAATTAATGACTTTGGCCATTAAAAATCTGAAAATTGTAATAATTTTTGTTTTATATAAAACGATCCAAATTTACGTTCATCTTATTCTACATTATTTCTTGATTCCAAAAACATATAAATATGTTATATTTGGATTAAAAACAAGCTCTGAAAATTAAAAATATAAAAATTATGATCAAAATTAAATTTCCTAAATCGATTTAAAAACAATTTCATCTTATTCCTTGTCGGTTCCTGATTCCAAAAACATATAGATATGATATGTTTGGATTAAAAACACGCTCAGAAAGTTAAAACGAAGAGAGGTACAGAAAAGCGTGCTATGCAGCACAGTAAAACCACTACCGCGCTGAACAGGCTCGTCAGTTTCACTCCGTTATGCACAAGCGGCGGACTACGGTCATTGTGAAAAAATGCAGTGCGTTCAGTTTCATTCTGTGAGTTCCACAGCTTGACTAAATGTAGTAATTTCGCCTTACGCGACTTGTTTGTTTGTTTGTTTGTTTGTTGTAAATCTGCGTTGTTAAAAATATTTATTCGGGGTATTTAAATTCGAAGGATTGTTACGTGATGCTTTAGGAGAACACATTACAACAAAACCTGCACTGAACGCACAACTCATGTGGGGTATTTAAAAAAATTTTTTGAGAAGTCGTTCATTTTTGTCTTTAGTAGTTTTGTTCGCACCTAATTAATATAAAACTGAGAAGAAGAAAATAATTACAAATTCGCTCGCGCACGCGCGCATGTGTGTATGCGTGTGTGTGTGTGTGTGTGTGTGTGTGTGTGTGTGTGTGTGTGTGCATGCGTGCGTGCGTGTGTGCGTGCGTGACGTGCGTGCTTGCATGCGTGAGTGCATGAGCGTGCGTGCGTGCGTGTAAAAATAAACACAAGAAGTCAACAAGCCACACAAATATAAACAAATGCGACAAATATAATAAACAACTAAATGATCAAAAAAGACCGCAAACACATAATACAAAAAAACTAATAAAAAAAATACAAAGATAAAAAATACTAACGGCGTGCGTGACGTAAGACATTTATGAAGCAGACGACTTGAAATACCAGCTAAATCCACCCAGGCGGGTAAGTTACATGTCTCTAGCTACCCCACGCTTTGTTGTCTCCGCGACTTTGTGGTGTCGTCCTAACCTCTAATCTGTGTCAGTTACGGACGAGTAGCACACCATTTAAAACCAGCCTTTGTGAAATGAAATATTTCCTTCGGAGACAGATAGCGTCAAGAGGCTTGTTTTCTCACATGTATATTCATTTTTGGGTGACTCTTTCATACTTGGTGACATTTCCTAACAGCCAGTGACTTTTTTCTCAATATTAAAGGTAAATTACTTCCCGACAAGGATATTGTTTTCACACATGTGTGTGGTTTTTGTGCGATTTTAAATACTTGGTGACCTTGCTAAATCGCTCGCGACTTTATTAACAACTTTAAATGGACTTTAACTATCGTCAAGCGTCTTATGTCCACACATGAATATTCGTTTCTGTTGTTTCTTCCATGCTGGATGAAGTGCCATAAACAGCTAGTGACATTGTGCAATGTGAAAGGAATATTCCCTCTCGTAACAAGTGTTGTTTTCATACCATTCTGTCCGTGGTGACATTTCCTAAACAGCTATTCCATATTGTCCATATTCAAGATACATTCCTTCGCGATATTGTCTTGTTTTTACACATTTATATGTGACAGGGAGACTACCGTCGCCCTTCACAGCAGGCTCTGCAGAGTTGTTGCCCTTTGAGTGCGAGCTATTTATAGCTCGCCGGCTAGACACCTGTGGATTGTAGAGTTTTGTTTGTGATGGGGTCTGGCGGCTTCTGTCGCTCTGTATGTTCGTGGTTTCCTTTGTGTAACCAAAACAGTTTTTATAGGGCTAAGAAATTAGACCTAAAATTATCAATCCTGTTTCTCAATTCTCAAAGGTGATTGTTGTGCTTCGGCTCTCGGTTACATTCGTATTTGGTGACGTTTTCATCCTTGGTGACCTGCACCAATCAGTTAGTGATTTTTCTTTTGATTTGAAAAGAACATTCCTAATCTCCAAGAGCCTTAATTTCATAATTTCCTATCCTTGGTGACATTTTCTATACAGCTCGGTTTTGTTTGTTGTCCATATCTAAGATACATTCCTTAGCGATAAGCGTCTTATTTTAACACATATATGTACATTCGTTTCTTGGTGACCTGTCCCAAACAGTTAGTGATTTTATTTTTTATTTAAAGGAATATTCCTTCTCGAGAATAGTCTTGTTTTCACACTTTCCTATCCTTGATGACCTGTCCTGAACAGTTATTGTCATTTTCATTGTTAAAGGAACAGTTATTCTCTTCAATGGTCAGTTATTTCACACATGTGTATATTATAATAAATAAAAAGAAAACACACCAGTAACAAGGTTAGGTAAGTTTAAATCAATATTTCAGCATGTAACTGCCTTCTTCGGGACGGCATGGAAAGAATGGAATCATATGTGTATATTATGTCTTTATCTGGTGACTTTTCACACATGTATAAATATATTTATTTTCTGACGACTTTTCACACATGTATAAATATATTTATTTTCTGACGACTTTTCACACATGTATAAATATATTTATTTTCTGACGACTTTTCACACATGAATAAATATATTTATTTTCTGACGACTTTTCACACATGTATAAATATATTTATTTTCTGACGACTTTTCACACATGTATAAATATATTTATTTTATGACGACTTTTCACACATGTATAAATATATTTATTTTATGACGACTTTTTTATTCTTGGTTACAATATTTTCGTCAATGTGAAAGGTACCTGCTTTCTAGTGAAGGCGATCCTCATTATTAGCACAGATCAGTTTAGACTTTTACATGGGAAAAGAGCACCCTTCAACGTAACTAATGTGCTGTTCACATGGCAGACTTGCAACCAACTTCTGGCCAACTTTAGTCGTTTAAAAATCGCTCCCGAGTCGTTGAGACCGAGTCGGCGAATAGTCTGCCATGTGAACAGCCCCAGCGATTTATAAACGACTCGTGCCAGATTCGTCAGCGGCTCCAAAACTCAGTTGAGCACTGCCCCACTCGGCCGTGACTCGTGTGCGATTTTGTCCAGAAGTTTTCAGCTCTAGCCCTCCCTTCTTCGGAAAACAACGAGGACGTCCGGACAATCCCGAAAGGCTAAGTCTGGCGAGAATCGCCGCTTAAAACTTGTTGGCGAGTTTGTGCTGTTCACATGGGCAGCGATTTTGATTTGACTTGCCGCCGACTAAAATCGCTTGAAGGTTGGTCACAAGTCTGTCATGTGAACAGCACTTAAGAGCCAAAATGAAACAGCCCAGCTCGTTTCTGTGCAGAGCGGGGAATTATTGTGTTGAATGAATTTGACAAGGGACATCTATGTCAACAACAAACCAACAAACTAATCATGTGCAGAGTGGCCCATTTTTTTCTGAATAATTTTGCAGATTAATAAAGGTGTCAATTATGGAATTGCTTCAGCACAAACACAAAATACATTTTAAAAAAATACGACCCCGCGCAGAACGAGTTATGGTACTCATCTAGACGAAGAATGCTTTCATCCCATTTTTGATGATTAACAACATCCCTACTACAGGAAGGAACGTCTTTTTAACTGAAAGCATTGACAAGAAAAAAATAATATAATTCACAGAACTGATTAGGTTATAATAAATAATAAATAATAACAATAATTTAAAAAAAACCATCGAGAACACAGGAACACAATGTGGGTAGCTCCGTGTTTTTGCGAAATCTCTCCGTCACTGCACAGCTAGCTAATTTGCGGCTCTTAATTAAAGATAAGCTCAGAAAAAAAAATCGTTGAGCGCAGTTTTCTTCTGGGACAGTTATTGCTGTTGTAGATGCCCTTTTGTGTTGCTGGTGGGGATCTTTTATTTATTGCTGTCTTCGGGGAAAGCTGGGACAGCAGCTTTGAAGAGGATACACGTGCGACTTTACGACAGTCGGTACCATGAACCATACCTTTCTCAGCAACCAACAAAGCCACGAGAAGTAAAAAAAAATAAAAAAAAATAAAAAAGAGAGGTGTTTTAGCGCTGCTGATCCACCTAACCACGCAGTGTGTCGATCCCTTCCGTGGCCAAATTACATTATTAATTACACGGCCCATTATGAGGAGCATTACAGTGATCGGTGAAGAAAAGACGCTACCCGTCTCAGGCAGCCCGGTGAAAAGCGCCAATGATACGCTACAACAGCGCCAGACATTCAGAACCACTACTGTGATCTTATCGCGCGGTCTCACCTCGCCCGCGACTTTGCGCGAGATCAAGGAGCTAAAAAGACACGGTGAACTGGCAAGTGCTCTTTTACTTGGCGAGTTATCTCCCCTCGCCTGTCTGGCGTCCGCCCGGCGTCGCTGTGGTGGAGGCTCGGTCTTGGCGATTATTGGAGAGACGAGGCAGCAATTAGATGTAAACAAGAATCTATTAGGCTCCAAGAATGCTCAAGTCGGGGACTCAATTTCACAGCAGCTTTTAGCCAACAAAGCGGGGCTTTAAAGGCCATCTTGGGAAGATCAGACTGAGAGCACATCACGATACCAACAATTATGTTATGTGTGCAGGCTTATTCGTGACTTAGCAGTGGCATGAACTATCGGAGGACACTAGCGAGCATATGCTATTCAAGTTATTACTAAAGTCAAACCTGCTCGGAGACCACCTTTGGAAGACGACCACCTGCCCATAGCGACCACCCCCAAATGATCCTCGACTATTTTTCTACATAATTGACCTTTCCATAGTGACCACCTGTCTACAACAACCAAAAATTATTATACTCGGTCCCTTGGATGCTCATTATAGACAGGTTCGACTGCATATATATATCCACTTTTTACCATTTTAGTTCACTTTTTGACCAATCAGGGGGGCGGGGATGTAGCTCAGTCGGTAGCGCGCTGGATTTGTATCCAGTTGGCCGCTGTCAGCGTGAGTTCGTCCCCACGTTCGGCGGGAGATTTATTTCTCAGAGTCAACTTTGTGTGCAGACTCTCCTCGGTGTCCGAACACCCCCCGTGTGTACACGCAAGCACAAGACCAAGTGCGCACGCAAAAGATCCTGTAATCCATGTCAGAGTTCGGTGGGTTATAGAAACACGAAAATACCCAGCATGCTTCCTCCGAAAACGGCGTATGGCTGCCTAAATGGCGGGGTAAAAAACGGTCATACACGTAAAATTCCACTTGTGCAAAAACACGAGTGTACGTGGGAGTTTCAGCACACGAACGCAGAAGAAGAAGAAGAAGAAGAAGACCAATCAGGACTGATTTTAAGTGACGCTCTATATGTTATAACGGTCATGACAAGACTCTTTTTGTTTATCAAGCTAAAAATAAAGAAGACAACATACAAAACTGGATAGCAGGCTCATGTTGATATCGACTGTTTTCGACATGTCTGCTAACAGTCAGTCAGCATATTAGAACAAAAAGGTGCGAACTTAAGAATCGAGAGCATATCAAAATTCAAATATGGGATTTCTGCAGAATTTGTGACTCAGCAAATAATTAAAACATACCATAAGACTACATGCACAGCACAGTGCAAAAAGGTTGTGTGTCTGAGAAGTGGATAGAACAAAATACTAATAAATACGAGAATGAAACAAACGCCAGACAGCTATTATAGCCTCAATACAGTTTTAAAGTTATCTGTGCAATATTTGTGACTAAGAAAAGGCAAAAAAACACATTGGTAAACTAGAGAACAAGTCATACATAATATAAATATGTTATGTGGCAAGTGTTCGTAGCATTATATGAGCAGTAACATTTAACACACGAGAAGACTAGAGAATACATACTCCAATACACAATATATCAGGTGTGCAATATTCGTGATTTAGCTGTGGTATGAATAACACTATAAGACAATTGAAAACATACAGCAAGCTTACATCAAACACAACCATATTATGTGTGCCTTATTCGCGACTGAGCAGTAGACAGAACACATCACAATACAGATGACACACACTATTTTCTTGTTTTAAAGTAATTTCGTAGAACGACAGAAGCGTCTTTAGTGACTAAACTAAAATTCATAAAACAAATCATAAAAAAAGTAACAAAATAATCCCAGAAAGCAGCTAGGCTGTAATGTTATGGTACACGTTGTGTCCTGTGAAAGGATGCTATTATAGGCGAAAGGCTGTCATAAAATTATTGCGATTGTAACTATGAAAATGCTGTAAACTTTAGGACGAGTTCACAAGCTTTATTGATTGTAATCATTGTATTAGCAAAATTGCATTAAACCTGAATGAATACAATTATTTTCCATAACAAGGGCTGGTGATCTACAAGAATATGTCCCCCCAAAGGAAGGCACAGTCTAACCTGTTTACAACGACCACCCAAGGAAAAAACTAAAAGTTATCCTTGTGGACAGGTGGTCATTGTCGAAATGTGAATTATATGGAAAAGAACTTCGAAGGGGATCCATCGGGTGGGTGGGGGGGGGGGGGTCGTAATGGGCAGGTGATTGTTCCCAAGCGTTGGCCACCTTGGCAGGTCCGACT